>NW_005179144.1:11531-102928 GCF_000350225.1 Chondrus crispus
ACAACCATAACGTAACGACAAAACGGAATCAACAACCCTTCATATACTGTACTGTACATCTTTATCAAACTGAAGAGTCCACTTTAAATCTCAACATCTCATATAAATCCCTTGTCTTCTTTCCCCCTTCAACTTCAACAACCATCCTACTCGTAAATCCCAATCTCTATATTATAAAAGGAAATATCCCCTAATCCCTAAATCCCCCTAATCCCCTAGTACATGAGGCGCTCGACAAACTTCGCCCTACTCGCATCACATTGCGCGAATGGACAAGGATCACTGGAATTTGCCGACCTCTACATCTTCACGGCCGAACAGTTGTCGCGGCCGTCTTTCAAAGAGCTGGTTGTTCGACTTATGGATACTAACAGGCTCGCTCGAGTAGTCATTGATGAGGCTCATCTCACAGCCATGTGGCAACATTTCCGCCCTGAATTGAAGTTTTTCCGTCGATCCCTTTCTATCATCCCAAAGTCAGTCCCTCGTGTACTCCTCAGTGCCACCGTCCCACCCTGCGAGAGAAGAATCATTCTAGAGCGCCACGGCATTAACACAGCCTTCCTTTTCTCAATGCCTTCTCAAAGAAGGAATCTCGAGTTTGTTGTTCATACCTTCAGTGACGACTCTGACCCGGGCCTAAACACTCGCACTCCTGAAGGCTCCTTTGCCACCGCACAAGAAGTCATGAAGATGAATGCAGTAAGCTTTCTGCATCAGCACTTCCTCGATTGCACCAACGCCCCAAAGCCGTTGCCCAAAATATATAGAATCATCGCTTTCGCCCTGACGCGCCAAGAAACAACTTCTCTCCACAAAGCCCTGACGGCCGCATATGCACAAGGAAGTGTTGCCCACTCCAATCAACGCATCGCAGTCGAGCCGCTCATATATCATGCCGGCCTCACTAAAGAAGCTCGCGAAAAGGCCCACAACGACTGGACAGCAAACGAAGAGCTCTACGACATCATAACAACCAAGGACCTCGTACCTTCAACTCTGTTCCGTATTATGGTTTGTACGTCCGCCTTCGGTACCGGAATAGATGTTCCAGATGTTCGAGCAACAGTTCATCTTGGCGCCGCAAGAAGCCTCGTCGACTTTGCACAGGAGAGTGGCCGGTCTGGACGCGACGGACACCACGCATTCGTCTTCGTCCTAAACTCAACCCAGTACAATAAGAGCTTCGAAACCTCCCTTCTCAAAAAGGGCAACATTGACGAAAATGATCTTGCAGTAACGAACCGAAACGAGATGATGAATTGGGTCCTCAATACCACGGATTGCCGCAAAGATGCACTTTACACAACCATGGATGGCCAAGTCTCTGGTGTCTGTCGCTTCGACAAGCACGCAGTCTGGTGCGATGTTTGCAGATCTATGTTCCCCTCCCAGCCAACTAATGCACCGCACACCCCTCAGAGTTCACAATTTCACACACCGGATATCTCTAGACCTTGGGATGCAAATTCGCAATCCCAGTCTCAGCAACATTCGCTTCCCACCACACCATCGCAATCGCAGCTGCCACCTCCACATCAAGATCAAAATCAAAACCATCTCGAGCCTCAACGGCAAAACCAAATCGGAGCCACCACATCCACGCAGCACAACTTCGATGAAATGCTTCTCTTGCTTGAGCAATCCGCTCCAACCAACCCCCCTCCAGCCCCTCCAGTTCGAAGAATCCTTAGCTTCTCCCCACAACAATCAAGTGAACGCTTGCTGCCTTCAGCATCACCTTCAATGCAGCAAGCACCATTTCCAGTCCGTCCACGGTCACTTCCGATGGCGTCACCATCTTTGAAGCAAGTCCTTTCGGGCAAACGGCCCGCATCACTTCCACCATCGGGAAGAAATTCATTCATGAGCTTACGAACTTCTCCCAGTATGGCGCGCCAAAGCCAACCTAATGTTCCCACAAACCCTTTGCCTTCCCCGTCACCTCCCCTATCGTTGCCATTTAGTCACTTCCAGGCAATTGACACCGAATCCACGGTTCATTTAGTAACTCAGTTCCTCTTCCTAACCAAGACGACGTGTCTCTTATGCCACGCTTCTCCCCGCCGTTCCGGTACGGAACATCCTCAGAATGACTGTCCATTCATGGAAAGAAGCTGCTATGCCTGTTTCTCTACGACCCATTTCGTCCCGTCTTGCCCCGTCCCAAGAAAAGTCCCTCTCAAGTGCTATGATTGCCGCCTCTCGCACTGCCTTGGCCAACCACTTCACCCCACATTCGGCCAATACGGTCGTTGCGATCTACGTCCTATGATATCACTCGCCTGGAACCTTTGGCGAATGAAGTCTTTCCAGCAACAGATCGCTGAAAACCTGTTCCCTTCCGAAATCCTTTGCCGCTTCAACTCTGTTCTCCGTGACCGCCCGGCCCGGGTCACTGAGAAGGACTTAGCCGTCATCTTCTCGGATGCATCCATAGAGTCCGCTGACGAGAATAACGAGGATATGCCTCTGACAATATGGCTCCCACTGGCTTGGGCCATACATCAAGGTCTTCTCCAACTGGACTGCCAGTAGTTTTCGATATCCACATACTGCAGTATTAGGATCACATTTTCAATAAACTCTCAACGATAGAAAGCTTCAATCTTCTCGAAAACGGAACCATTCACATGTCACAGCGATCCTCACATTTCCATGTGCCCGTGCGATCACTACCCGCCGTTTTTGTTGAATCATTCATTTATACATCTTCTACGTCGCGCCATATCCAACTGCTATGCTCACCAATTGTGCCGTTTTGCTGTTTCTCCACTACACAAACAACCCCACAAAATTTACACTTGTGCTTTCGTAACGGCCATCTACTACCGAAGTAGCTGAAACAGAAAAGAAACATGCAAACGCACCGTTCAGGCCCCTTGCAAGACGCGTCTTGCGAGTAGCCCTCTCCAAAGTATCATTCTCGCACCCTTCCAAAACGCATCGTTCTCGCGCCCCTCCAGAACGCATCATGGGCGCACCCTTCTCGAACGTATCATTCTGGCACCCCTTCAGAACGCATCGTGGGCGCACCCCTCCCGAACGTATCATTCTCGCACCCTTCCAAAACGCATCGTTCTCGCGCCCCTCCAGAACGCATCATGGGCGCACCCCTCCCGAACGTATCATTCTCGAACCCTTCCAAAACGCATTGTTCTCGCGCCCCTCCAGAACGCATCATGGGCGCACCCGTCTCGAACGTATCATTCTCGCACCCCTTCAGAACGCATCGTGGGCGCACCCCTCCCGAACGTATCATTCTCGCACCCTTCCAAAACGCATCGTTCTCGCGCCCCTCCAGAACGCATCATGGGCGCACCCCTCTCGAACGTATCATTCTCGCACCCCTTCAGAACGCATCGTGGGCGCACCCCTCCCGAACGTATCATTCTCGCACCCTTCCAAAATGCATTGTTCTCGCGCCCCTCCAGACCGCATCATGGGCGCACCCCTTCCGAACTCATCATTCTCGCACCCTCCTAGAACGCGTCGTGGGCGCACCCCTCTCGAACGTATCATTCTCGCACCCCTTCAGAACGCATCGTGGGCGCACCCGTCCCGAACGTATCATTCTCGCACCCTTCCAAAATGCATTGTTCTCGCGCCCCTCCAGACCGCATCATGGGCGCACCCCTCCCGAACGCATCAATCTCGCACCTCCGTTAGAACGTGTCGTGGCAGCACCCCTCTCGAACGTATCATTCTGGCATCTCTCTAAAACGAATGATGAGCGCACCCCTATAGAACACATCACGAGCGCACCCCTCTCCAACGTAGCATTCTGGCACCCCTTCCAACGCATCATTCTCGCACCCCCTCAGCTCGCATCCTAGACGCACCTCTCCAGAACACATCGTGCGCGCATCCCTCCCCAACGCATCTCTGACACACTTGTCCAAAATGCGTCGTTGAGGCAACGATCATCGAAACCTGCATACGGCGCTTTTCAATTTCGCGCAGTAAATAACTTAGAAAGCTTTGATGTTCAGGACATAAATTACTCCGCCTTATTGTGTAATTCAAATAAATTAAATTAATTACCTTATGCCTTATTGTGTAATTCGTACATGCGCATTAGGACACTGTTAGTGCAGTATAAGGCCCTGCCACTAAATCTGCCTGCTGTAATTGCCCCACCCAGCACGATACGTTTTGGGCATCTGACAATCTTGCCAGACGAGGGACACGGTACGTGATAAAATATGAAGTTAATAATATTGCTCATGCGCCTCTAATCGCACACGGCAAAAACTAAATTTTGCGCACTGACATTTTATTGGCTGTGCGCCGCCGTCGGCAAAATTTTAGTCAGAAATTCCCAACAGCAATGTTGCCAATACAGCGCGTATGGGGGTGCCGCCGTGTAAATCGGCCTAAAACGTATCGTCCCACCAGAAAACCGTCGCCGTTAAAACCGCCCGGCACGATACGTTTTGGGTCATATACCGTAGACAGTACCAAAATCGCACATACGTCGAATCAGGCCTGGACGATACGTTTTTTGTCATTACGTATCGATCCTGACATGTGCCAAAAACGTATCGTCCCGCGGGAACTGACGCCAGAACTAAACATAGGCTTCCACCTCGCCTTCAGTGATGTGGCCATCGGGAGCGTAGCCTCCTGCCACCGGCCAAGGGACGCATTTTTTCTGGGCTTCCTAGCCGACCGCTGCGGCGAGCTCCTCTTGTATTGCCTCCCCATATACCCGCTCCTGGTGTTGCGCGGTGACCGGCAAATACTCTACCGGGATGCTGTGATCCTTGACAGCGTAAGTTTCATATGAAGTGTCCGAGGCTGGAGATTGCTCTTCCGGGGAACCATATGGAGGCTGGTACTGTGCTTCCCAATGCGCGGGAGGCTGGTGCTGCGCTGTGCCATACGCAGACTGCTCAATTGTCGCGCATTGCTCCTCCTTAATGACGTATTGTACACGCCCAGGAGCCTGCGAGACTCGGGCTGGCTGCTCCCGAAGCGCCGGTGTGTTTTGATTCGGTTGTTGGTCGTTTCCATGGTGAACAAAGCGGCCAGGCTGTTTCGTATTGTTGGCAACTGGCACATCTTGTCGGTGTTGCTGCAGCGCAACAGCCTTCTTGAACGTCTTTTTCTGCGGAACTGCCTTGCGTTCACTCGATTTGACCTTGGCGTTGGCCCCCTTCTTCCCGCGCTTCTTGGAAATACCCCCTTCGAGGGCGGGGCGGATGTTTTTGGAGCGGCGCAAGCGGCATGCGTTGCAAAGCGTTGCAACGCCGCCCGATCCGCTACGGCGGACGGGGGTGATGACAGTTTTGCACCTGGCACAAGTCCAAGGGGTTCCATCTGGTAGAAAGCGAATGATCCCTTTGGGCTTGCGCTTGGAGCAGCCCTTGCAAGCAGGTGGGGGGGTAAGAGGTTTGGGAGCGGGAGGAGTGAAGCGAGAAACGAAAGCGTCGAGGGAGTTTGGGGGAGGCTCTGTAGGGCAACCGATAGGGAAGAACGGTGTCTGGGGGGAGGCGGTGGGAAACATGTTGGAGAGTTGGTGGTATCGTAGAACGAAAAAAAAGGAGTCAAGATGAGATGATGAGCGTCGGGATGAGGGGTGAGGAGGGGGGAGGAACGAAAGCTAGTACGGCGGGGTGGGCTGTTTATAAAGAGCGGGGCTATGGACGACGGTGTGGGTGGGGGAAAGGGGTTCGCTAAGGCGCAGAGCGGTTCGTTACCATATGATTCACTCGGTTGGGGGGATGAGGGGGGCGAGCGAGGGACTGTTCCCCGTGAGAGGCAGATTGTATGAGCACGGGCCTGCCGATGCAGCCCACAGGAGGGCTACAATGGAGGAAAGGGCGGGGATGGGCGGGGGGGAGATGGAGGAGGTGGAGGGGGGGCCGCCGCTTGCAAGACAGTGGGGTTGAGCAGCCGGCTGCACATAGCGCCGTGCAGCCGGCTGCATATTGGAGTTTAGACAGTAAGAAGGCAGGGGCGGGGATGGTTGGGGGCGATGAAAGGAGTCCACGGAGGGAAGGAGGGGTCCCGTACGGGGGGGGGGAAGAAGGAGGGGAGTGCGGAAGCGGGCGGCTGTGCACGAGCGCGTCCGGGAGACTCAGCTCGTATATAATCCCTAAACTCTACTTGCTCGTGACCGCGGGGAGCGTGTTATGTGAAGAGCATGCAGGCTCGTCCAAAGGACGTGCTGCACGACTTCGTTGAGATGTGCACCGGCGTGCAGCCTGACCCCTTCCTACCATTCCCGAAGCTTGCTCCTCCGTCCCACGACGTCACCTCCCTCTGTCCTGTCGAAACGAAAAAAGAAAAAACCTCCATCTTCACCCATTCCGCCCTCCCTTCGTATCCCCTTGGTACCCATCCCCGCTCCCTACCCCCACCACCCAAACATAATCCTCCCCCCACACCCGACCCCCGCGCCCGCACCTCCTCTTTCTTCGCAGCAACGGACTATCCCAGTACTCCAGGTCCGTAACTGCGTCTGTGGTCCCAGCATAAAGCGTTTTGGCTTTGGTAAGACTTGAATCTTTAGTGCAGATGTGCAGTATGAGTGATAGCGCCCTGCGTGAGTTCCTTGAAAGCAGTGATGCAAGAAAAGTGGCTTTAAAAAGTCGAAATTTCAATTTTCTTACACTGCCAGGTTCGATATAGAGCCGTTTTCGTCCCACAGACACAGGTCAGCACTATATTACCAATACAGGAAATGTTAGTATGGGTGGCCACCCATACTAGAATCACCCTCCGAAAAGTTATCAAATTTTAATAAAGTTGTAGTATGGCTGGCCACCCATACAGCAAAATGAAATCTTGTCGCGCGACAACCGCACTAGAATCACACCCAAATCACCCCCCAAAACATTACCAAAAATCACCCTAACGCAATGTATTACACGTGCGAACAGAAATGCTTTGTATGACACGTGGTGATCAAAACGCAATCTATAACACGTTACACTGTCGAACATTAATTAATGCATATTATAAACACTATATATCTAACTTTGATTTAATTAATGTCGAGCAGTACCATCACTAGAACAATGGCACTCCGGAACTCCGCGTCCTTAGAACGTAATCGCCGAACATTACACTGTCGGACATTAATTAAGTCCCCACGTCTAAAACATTGCATTTTGGTCGCCACGTGTACTTCATTGCATTTTGGTCATACGTGAAGTACATTGCATTTTATTCGCCACGTGTAATACATTGCATTTTTGTCGTGCAACAAGATTTTCAAAAGCTGTATGGGTGGCCAGCCATACTGGAATCGACCTCCAAACAATTAGCAAAAATTACATTAGTTGCAGTATGGCTGGCCACCCATACAGCTTTTGAGAATCTTGTTGCACGACAGAATATTGCATATCATACCAAATACCTTGCCTGCTCTTGCAAGCCTGCCCGATGTACCTTGATATTTTTGAGAGCCCGGCAGGGCTCTATAGTCGAAAAATCCCCCACCATAACTGAACAACAAACTTTACTTATATATCCTTTGCCAATCTATCGTGCAATCGACTACGTCTTTTAAGCCGTAATGTCACAATACGAAGTCTAGAGTGCCCTAGAGTGCAGTAATAAGTCTGCAAATAAATAGACCCAATGCATTAAACAAGCACACCAACTGCAATGGAGGTCGTGCGCGAGGACTGCTATTAATTAATCCCGTACTTCGTCAATCCCCTAATTAGAAGTATTGTAATTAGTAAATAATTGTGGTTAATATTTAATGATCATTTAATTGTTGCACAAGCTCTACCATCATCCAGACAAGGGTGCTCCAAAACCCAGCGTCCTTGGGACGCGATCTCGTTATTAATTAACGCATATTGCAATCATAATAGATTTAATGCTCACGTACATGGCTTTCACACAACTTTCGATGACAGCAAGATCCGACAATTGTACAACAGTGTTGTTCGTTATTACGAAGTCTTCTTGTGAGCCCACAGTAGAGCCTCTCTGCCTGTGGAGAGATCGGAGTTCTGGAAGGCGCAGGGCGGAAAGGTGCATGCACCGTTTGGGGGGCTGGAAGCGTTTGGTTGTGGTGCAAATATTTCTTAAAATGACGATGTCGTACGACACTCTTCGCCAGTCTGTGATCAGTGACCACTGATCACAGACCCATTGATCACAGGGCCATTTGCCAAAAAATTTGGAATCTAAAATTTTGTCAAATTTTACAGCAAGGACGATGTCGTACGACACCCTTTGCCGGTCTGTGATCAGTGACCACTGATCACAGACCCACTGATCACAGACCCACTGATCACAGACCCACTGATCACAGGGCCAAATTCTAAAACATTTTCTAAAAATTTGCAATCTTAAGTTTTGGCGATGACAACTTCGCCACGAGCGATACCCGCTCTACTCACAGGCCCGTTGACAGTTTTTTCGCCCTAAAGTTAGCCTCCCTCTATCTGAAGTACTTTCCATTTAATATTGAGGTCTTCTAAAACTGTACTATCCCATTAACGCGAGTATTGCTCTGTACCCACAGACCCTTCTACATTCTCACCGCCCTAAAGCCAGACTTACTCTATCTGAAGTACTTTCCATTAACATTAAGGTCTTCTAAAACTGTACCATCCTATTAACGCAAATATTTTTTCGATATTATTGGGCTGCCGTTTCAACCGGTTGTGTCCAAGATTTGGAGGTGTCGTACGACACCCCTCCTTGGTCTGTGATCAGTGACCACTGATCACAGAACCAAAATCTAAGACATTTTTCCAAAATTTGGAATCAATGGAGGTCGTGCGCGAGGACCGTTGTACGTGGGAGTTGTCTGCATAATTGCTTGGTAGTGTCAGCTATTAACTCTTGCTTGACTGTGTCAGACATTACTTAGTCCCCTACTCCATTAATTTCCTAAATACAAATATTGTAATTAGTAAATAATTGAGGTAATTTTTAATGATCATTTAATTGATGCACAAGCTCTACCATCATCCAGACAATGGTGCTTCAAACCCTTACGTCTTTGGGACGCAGTTTGGTAATTAATTGGGGCATGTTGTAATCATTATACATTTAATGTTAATATTGAGTTTTCAATTAGTTAGAATTTTCGTGTAGTTTGATCCAGACGACAGTACAGCACACCATACGTAATGAGACGCAGGCAATGGGTCATACCGTAGTTTCCACGCAATAAAGTATCCGACGGACACCCGCTTCTTCGTGGATCGGAGGGTATCGGAGTTCACGGAACCACACTTCGAAAGCAGTGATGCAAGAAAAATGGCTTTAAAAAGTCGAAATTTCAGTTTTCTTATACTGCCAGGTTCGATATAGAGCCGTTTTCGTCCCATTGGCACAGGTCAGCACTATATTACCAATACAAGAAATGTTAGTATGGGTGGCCACCCATACTAGAATCACCCTCCGAAAGTTATCAAATTTTAATAAAGTTGTAGTATGGCTGGCCACCCATACAGCAAAATGAAATCTTGTCGCGCGACAACCATACTACAATCATACTCAAATCACGCCCCAAAAAATATCAAAAATCTTAGATTTTACGTTAATAATTTAATATTTAACTACTATTTAATTAATGTCGAGCAGTACCATCATTAGAACAATGGTACCCCGAAACTTTGCGTCCTTAGGATGCGATCGCGGAACATTACACTGTCGGACATGAATTAATGCATTTCATAAACACTATATACTTAACATAAATATTTAACTACGATTTAATAAATGTCTTGCTCGCCACGTGTACTTCATTGCATTTTAGTCATCTACACGTGGAGTACATTGCATTTTATTCGCCACGAGTAATACATTGCATTTTTGTCGTGCAACAAGATTTTCAAAAGCTGTATGGGTGGCCAGCCATACTGGAATCGACCTCCAAACAATTAGCAAAAATTACATTAGTTGCAGTATGGCTGGCCACCCATACAGCTTTTGAAAATCTTGTTGCACGACAGAACATTGCATATCATACCAAAGACCTTGCATGCTCTTGCAAGCCTGCGCGATTTACCCTGATATTTTTGAGAGCCCGGCAGGGCTCTATAGTCGAAAAATCCCCCACTATAACTGAACAACAAACTTTACTTATATATCCTTTGCCAATCTATCGTGGAATCGACTACGTCTTTTAAGCCGTAATGTCACAATACGAAGTCTAGAGTGCCCTAGAGTGCAGTAATAAGTCTGCAAATATATAGACCCAATGCATTAAACAAGCACACCAACTCGAATAGAGGTCGTGTGTGACGACCGTTGTACGTGGGAGTTGTCCGCGTAGATGCTGGACAGTGTCAGCTGTTAACTCTTGCTTGACAGTGTCAGACATTAATTAATCTCCCACTCCATTAATCCCCTAATTAGAAATATTGTAATTAGTAAATAATTGTGGTTAATATTTAATGATCATTTAATTGTTGCACAAGCTCTACCATCATCCAGACAATGGTGCTCCAAACCCCCGCGTCCTTGGGACGCGATTTCGTTACTAATGAGCGCATGTTGTAATCATCATAAATTTAATGTTAATATTGAGTTTTCAATTAGTTAGAATTTTCCTGGACTTGGGAAGCCGTCAGCGTAGGAAAGTCGGTCGAAGAACTTTTTGGAAGTATACAGCCACCGGCCCCCACTGTTAGGAATGTACATGGACAACTGTGTTCCCGTAATCCCCCTCCTCCCCCTAATCTCAAATTCGAGATGCACACTCATAACTTCAACCAAAAGCAAAATTGCTCAACCTGCACCTCATTCAGACTCTGGCAAACCACAGATCAAATTCACATCCCCATTCCCTTCTGACGCCATACAGCGACGTGTTTCCCTAACTCACGTAATCACCCTTAATTTCATGACCCTACTTCCTTGACACCCACTACTAACTATGCCAAATTCTCCACATCATCGTAGAACTTCACCACGTATCGGAACGTCAACCCTTCCTTTCTGTGCTACCCAGGCTCCCCGGTCTCCTACTCAGTATGAGCCCCTCGCAGGTCTTATTTCGACGCAATGTTTACATATACAGGGTTCTCGTACTCACTGACCCCCCGCTCTCTCTCTTTACCTCTTCTCTTCTTCCCCAGCGTTTCGCATCCCCGAAACCCCTCACCTCTCCCCTCCTTTCCCGCTCTCTCCCGACTTCACGCGCAATGACTACGCCATCGCATGCCGCCGCTTTCGTCCGCAACGATCCTCGGGTGCCACTGCATCTCGCACCTACGTCCTTGTCTGTTGGCTTCCATTCCATCCCCCTCATCCTTGTCTGCGTCGATTGCAAGAGCGGGTCCCCCAGCGCAAGGGCCTTCAGCGACCACTTGCGCCACGTTCACAACATCCCTACTCCCCAGGCCGCACAGCGCTCTAGACTCGCAGAAGAAGCCCTCTCCTTCCACCGTACCTCTGTTTCCGATTCTCCGCTCCTTTCCGACTACCTGCAGGCTCCCCAATTCCTCCCCGATCCGGCCATCACTCTTCCGATCAAGAGCCTCCCCCCGCTTCAAGGATTCACTTGCAAATTAGTCTACTTCTGTCCTCTTTGCAAGCTCTCCAAGGGCACCCCGAAACGGCTTCGACAGCATATGAACTCCGTCCACCCGCCTGATGCACCCGGAAACCCCTCGCCGACCGAGGTTGATCAAATCATTGGCCGCGGTGCTGTTCGCGCCCAGTCTCTGTTTAGTGGTGCCAAGACCAAATACTTTCCCGTTACGGCCGAAGAGCCAATGGGGGAAATGGTCACCGTCTCCCAAGTCCCAGTCGGCATTCCTGACTCAGAAGAAGAAGATCCCATCCAATCCGCCCCGGTGTCGTCACCCCTCCCCATGGACACAACAACCGACTCAACTCTAGACCTCATCACTCCAGACCCCAACTCCCCGTCTTATGAGCTCCACAAATGTGCCGCCGACGTACTGGCCCGTCTAACGTGTTCCAGTTCGGACCTGGCCCCGGGTCGACGATCTCATACCGAATTGGAGGAAAATGACGCAGACTCCGGCATCGCCCTCCGCAACACATTCCTGTCGATCACCGACTTTGATGAAGCCCTCGAAGCTCTGCCTTTACGCCGTGAGAAGGCAGCTCAACTCACGGGTGCCGTCACGACGGAGGACGTTCAAGCAACTTTATCCACGGTTGCAACCTGCGTCCATCTATACTTTCAAAGTATCGCCAAGGTCGTGAGGGACGTCACGCATGGATTTCGTCAAGCGATAAACCTCCACGGCACTACGCCCTTCCGACGGGTTCAATCCGTCGCAGAACGAAGATATGCTAGTCATGTCGCCCGCCTCCTCTTCTTCACCCATCAGACACGGGACGCCGACTTTTCCCGTAATGAACAGACTTCCGTCGCGATCGACGCCTTCTTTCATGAGCTCAATCGCACATCTCTCCACGAGACCCCAGGTGAAACTCTCTCCCACGCCTTACACAGTCGCCTTCACGATGCCATGAAAAGCTTGCTCCTCGTCCGGCTCAGGCATGTCGACCTCCTCACCAACTTGGCCGTTCGTAATTTTGTTGTCGCCGCTACTGTCGTTGCAAGTTCCGCCCCACTCTTCGCTGAGACTTCCCCGACCCTCAGACTCGCCGAAGCCGGTGACATGAGTCACATTCTTGCCGCCCTCCAATACGCTGTTTCCGTGACAGCGATTCAAGAACTCCGCCGAGTAGCAGAAACGCCCCTTCCGGCCGCCCACCTCAACGAGAACCACCAAGATCCAGCTGCTGCCATCATCGCAACCGTCGATCAAGATGCCAACACTGCCGCTACATTCATACGAAAAACTTTGGATGTCATCATGCGAATCATAAAACATGAGAAAGGTCCAATCTCTTTCGCCGTCTGTGCCATTCACAAGCAACACCCTTGTGGAATCATCAAATCTCACCACCTCTCCATGCCTCTTTTGGGGACGATCATCACAAACCAACACAAGACTTTCGACAAGTTCTTCTACGAACACTGTCTTCTGGGGGCCGAGCTTCCTCCTGATTTCCAACGACTCGTTTTATCTCTGCGTGACGACCCCACGAACCGCGCTCCTGGCTTTTCCTTTCTCTCCTCCCTCACTCACCACGCTTCCTGGGTGCAGGCCAACGTTGCCCATCTCCTACATGCTCTAATGAATCCATCGTCCGATTACCTCCATCGCACACCTTGCGTCCACCCCACATGTTCCTTTCCGCGCAGGGTTCCTACACAAGATGAGGCATCCGGTCTTGGCCCATCCCCTACCTCTACTGCTTCCTCTGGCCAAGACCGAAAAATTCAAGTCGCTGGTGTTCGAATGACGAAAACAGGAGTCTTGCAGTTTCTCGCTCATTGCCAAATCATCCAAGACTCCCTACTTGCTATGATGCATTTTTCGTCCGGATCTCCCGGTCGACCAACCGAGATATGCACTTATAGGCTACAAAATGGGGAGAACAACATCCGGAACATCTTCATCGGCCACCACTCCGAAATTTTGTTCAACCCTGGCTACTGCAAGTCAAGGGCCGCGCTCGGTTACAACCGCGCGGTGTACCGATTTCCCGACCAGCAAACTTCGTTCCGAATGATCTCATACTTGTCGGTCATTCGCCCTTTGGAATGCGAAATGGTCAGAGCTCTCCATGGTGACGAAGCCATGAGAACCCATTGGACATTCTTATTCGCCAACAACGGCCAACGTTTCTCACCTGCACGTGTCACAAAGGTCATCAGGACTGCCCTGCAATCCAGGAGCATTCACATCTCCTTCAAGGATTACAGGCAGTTCACCAGTGGAATGGTTCCGCTTATATGTCAGAATAAGCTCCACAGCAGCATGAATGACATATTGGCAGAACACACCACAGCCGGACACCAACAAGCTGCGCATACCTCCTCTATCGCCCACAAACACTACGGACGAACTACCTCGCTAATGCCCGACTGTCCCGCCGCCACGCTAACAAAGCACCGCCAATTCTCCCATGAATGGCACCGCCATCTGAAGCTGCCGTCATTTTATAGTGACCGCGCTTCTTCACAACCGCTCCCCCTCCAACATTCACAGCAACTCCAGTCTCGAGTTACCTCGCTATCCCAACATGAGCCGCAGCCTGTCTTCCAGGTTCATCAACCGAAACCCCTCCTTCATGCTCTCAACGGAAGCACAGCAAACGAACTGCAACAACTGCAGCCAAACCCCTCTGCTCTCAAATTCCCCAACAACTTCTCCGTAGGGTCCCACTCCAATCACAGTATTCGCCTCGATAACCCCCCGAATCATATCCTCCCTCCCCTCGTCAGGCCTCTACTGTCCGCTCTCAAAAAGGCCACACGTTCTAAATCTGCGGAATTCATGTCTCAAACGCAGTTTGCTGTCACAGCCACTGTGTCCGCGTCGCAGAACAACACCCTCGTACTGATGCCCACCGCATCAGGCAAGTCTATGGCAGTCCTTCTACCAGCTTTCATGGAAAAGAATATCAAGTCCACTATCGTAGTCGTTCCCCTCAAGGCCCTTGTATCGGAGTACATGAGGCGAGCGACAAACTTCGCCCTACTCGCATCACATTGCGCGAATGGACAAGGATCACTGGAATTTGCCGACCTCTACATCTTCACGGCCGAACAGTTGTCGCGGCCGTCTTTCAAAGAGCTGGTTGTTCGACTTATGGATACTAACAGGCTCTCTCGAGTAGTCATTGATGAGGCTCATCTCACAGCCATGTGGCAACATTTCCGCCCTGAATTGAAGTTTTTGCGTCGATCCCTTTCTATCATCCCAAAGTCAGTCCCTCGTGTACTCCTCAGTGCTACCGTCCCACCTTGCGAGAGAAGAATCATTCTAGAGCGCCACGGCATTAACACAGCCTTCCTTTTCTCAATGCCTTCTCAAAGAAGGAATCTCGAGTTTGTTGTTCATACCTTCAGTGACGACTCTGACCCGGGCCTAAACACTCGCACTCCTGAAGGCTCCTTTGCCACCGCACAAGAAGTCATGAAGATGAATGCAGTAAGCTTTCTGCATCAGCACTTCCTCGATTGCACCAACGCCCCAAAGCCGTTGCCCAAAATATATAGAATCATCGCATTCGCCCTGACCCGCCAAGAAACAACTTCCCTCCACAAAGCCCTGACGGCCGCATATGCACAAGGAAGTGTTGCCCACTCCAATCAACGCATCGCAGTCGAGCCGCTCATATATCATGCCGGCCTCACTAAAGAAGCTCGCGAAAAGGCCCACAACGACTGGACAGCAAACGAAGAGCTCTACGACATCATAACAACCAAGGACCTTGTACCTTCAACTCTGTTCCGTATTATGGTTTGTACGTCCGCCTTCGGTACCGGAATAGATGTTCCAGATGTTCGAGCAACAGTTCATCTTGGCGCCGCAAGAAGCCTCGTCGACTTTGCACAGGAGAGTGGCCGGTCTGGACGCGACGGACACCACGCATTCGTCTTCGTCCTAAACTCAACCCAGTACAATAAGAGCTTCGAAACCTCCCTTCTCAAAAAGAGCAACATTGACCAAAATGATCTCGCAGTAACGAACCGAAACGAGATGATGAATTGGGTCCTCAATACCACGGATTGCCGCAAAGATGCACTTTACACAGCCATGGATGGCCAAGTCTCTGGTGTCTGTCGCTTCGACAAGCACGCAGTCTGGTGCGATGTTTGCAGATCTATGTTCCCCTCCCAGCCAACTAATGCACCGCACACCCCTCAGAGTTCACAATTTCACACACCGGATACCTCTAGACCTTGGGATGCAAATTCGCAATCCCAGTCTCAGCAACATTCGCTTCCCACCACACCATCGCAATCGCAGTTGCCACCTCCACATCAAGATCAAAATCAAAACCATCTCGAGCCTCAACGGCAAAACCAAATCGGAGCCACCACATCCACGCAGCACAACTTCGATGAAATGCTCCTCTTGCTTGAGCAATCCGCTCCAACCAACCCCCCTCCAGCCCCTCCAGTTCGAAGAATCCTTAGCTTCTCCCCACAACAATCAAGTGAACGCTTGCTGCCTTCAGCATCACCTTCAATGCAGCAAGCACCATTTCCAGTCCGTCCACGGTCACTTCCGACGGCGTCACCATCTTTGAAGCAAGTCCTTTCGGGCAAACGGCCCGCATCACTTCCACCATCGGGAAGAAATTCATTCAAGAGCTTACGAACTTCTCCCAGTATGGCGCGCCAAACCCAACCTAATGTTCTCACAAACCCTTTCCCTTCCCCGTCACCTCCCCTATCGTTGCCATTTAGTCACTTCCAGGCAATTGACACCGAATCCACGGTTCATTTAGTAACTCAATTTCTCTTCCTAACCAAGACGACGTGTCTCTTATGCCACGCTTCTCCCAGCCGTTCCGGTACGGAACATCCTCAGAATGACTGTCCATTCATGGAAGGAAGCTGCTATGCCCGTTTCTCTCCGACCCATTTCGTCCCGTCTTGCCCCGTCCCAAGAAAAGTCCCTCTCAAGTGCTATGATTGCCGCCTCTCGCACTGTCTTGGCCAACCACTTCACCCCACATTCGGCCAATACGGTCGTTGCCATCTACGTCCTATGATATCACTCGCCTGGAACCTTTGGCGATATACCGTAGACAGTACCAAAATCGCACATACGTCGAATCAGGCCTGGACGATACGTTTTTTGTCATTACGTATCGATCCGGCCGGGGTCACTGAGAAGGACTTAGCCGTCATCTTCTCGGATGCATCCATAGAGTCCGCTGACGAGAATAACGAAGATATGCCTCTGACAATATGGCTCCCACTGGCTTGGGCCATACATCAAGGTCTTCTCCAACTAGACTGCCAGTAGTTTTCGATATTCACATACTGCAGTATTAGGACCACATTTTCAATAATCTCTCAACGATAGAAAGCTTCAATCTTCTCGAAAACGGAACCATTCACATGTCACAGCGATCCTCACATTTCCATGTGCCCGTGCGATCACTACCCGCCGTTTTTGTTGAATCATTCATTTATACATCTTCTACGTCGCGCCATATCCAACTGCTATGCTCACCAATTGTGCCGTTTTGCTGTTTCTCCACTACACAAACAACCCCACAAAATTTACACTTGTGCTTTCGTAACGGCCATCTACTACCGAAGTAGCTGAAACAGAAAAGAAACATGCAAAGGCACCGTTCAGGCCCCTTGCAAGACGCGTCTTGCGAGTAGCCCTCTCCAAAGTATCATTCTCGCACCCTTCCAAAACGCATCGTTCTCGCGCCTCTCCAGAACGCATCATGGGCGCACCCCTCCCAAACGCATCAATCTCGCACCCCCTTAGAACGCGTCGTGGGTGCACCCCTCTCGAACGTATCATTCTGGCATCCCTCTAAAACGAATGATGAGCGCACCCCTATAGAACACATCACGAACGCACCCCTCTCCAACGTAGCATTCTGGCATCCCTTCCAACGCATCATTGTCGCACCCCCTCAGCTCGCATTCTAGACGCACCTCTCCAGAACGCATCGTGCACGCATCCCTCCCCAACGCATCTCTGACACACCCGTCCGAAATGCGTCGTTGAGGCAAGGATCATCGAAACGTGCATACGGCGCTTTTCAATTTCGCGCAGTAAATAACTTAGAAAGCTTTGATGTTCAGGACGTAAATTACGCCGCCTTATTGTGTAATTCGTACATGCGCACTGCGACACTGTTAGTGCAGTATAAGGCCCTGCCACTAAATCTGTCTGCTGTAATTGCCCCCCAGCACGATACGTTTTGAGCATCTGACAATCTTGGCAGACGAGGGACATGGTACATGATAAAATATGAAGTTAATAATATTGCTCATGCCCCTCTAATCGCACAAGGCTAAAACTAGATTTTGCGCACTGACATTTTATTGGCTGTGCGCCGCTGTCGGTAAACTTTCAGTCAGAAATTGCCAACAGCAATGCTGCAAATACAGCGCGTATGGTGGTGCCGCCGTGTAAATCGGCCTAAAACGTATCGTCCCACCAGAAAACTGTCGCCGTTAAAACCGCCCGGCACGATACGTTTTGGGCCATATACCGTAGACAGTACCAAAATCGCACATACGTCGAATCAGGCCTGGACGATACGTTTTTTGTCATTACGTATCGATCTTGACATGTGCCCAAAACATATCGTCCCGCGGGAACTGACGCCAGAACTAAACGTAGTGTTAGCATCACCTCGCCGAAAATTGAAAAGCAACTTCTATTCTCTGTGCCATAATCATGTGATGCCATATGGTACCGTCATAGCTTTCGTCTCACGACGACGTATGCCTTATTCATATCTCTTCCTTAAACTTGCATGTATTATGTAAACCGGCGATTCCCAGGCCAGCGGGCTGTACTGTACATACATGATGAAATATTGCTCATGCGCCTCTAATGGCACATGGCATAATTTGATTTGATTTTTGTGCAATCACAATTGATTGGCTTTGGCCGGACGTTCATAAAATTTTGGTCAGAAATTATCCACACCCATGTTGCGTTTCCAGTGCGTGTGGGAACTGTTTATACACCATTGGCCTATTCATCCTGATATTTGCCTAAATTTTATTGTCACGCCGATGTCACATCGGAGCAACACTTTTCGGCAGTATACGACCGTCACGTCACACGAAGGTCTTCTCCGTTCCACCTTCCTATTATTCCACTGCTCTCATGACTTGTCTACGTGTGACGGTCACGGTCACAGTCTCCAGGTGAATCATTCTCTCGTCGCAGGAGCTCCACGTGTCATTTTTACCTAAACTCCTCATGGCTCTGGCCTCTATAAATAAATAACCCTCCTCGTTGATCTCAAAGTTGCCCCTTCGAGCCCTCCCAATATCCTCATGCTTTTCCGCCTCTGCTCGTTCTCCTCGCTTCGCCTTAGTCCTCACCCCTCGGTTTGTATCCTCAAGTCTTAACATGCCCAGGTACGCAAGCCACGCTGCAACGCGCCAGGCCGCTCATGATCAAATCGACACCATGTTCTCCGGCGGCCACGCAGACGACTTGGACAGCTCCAGTACCTCTCTGCATCTAGACGAAGGCAATCCCAGCCTCAAGGTTGAAGGCAAGAACGTCTGGATCTATCATGGCACCAGCAGGAAATACCAGTTGCGCAAGCTTTCCGACCTCACCACCGATGACCGTGTATTCACGCCAAGTGGTCATATCATTCTTTCCGATGCCGTCATCAAGTTATATAAAGCGTTTACCGGGGCTCTCGATGACAAGGGCTTTCGTCTGGACGGAAAGTTTGATTGCGCGAACGCCTACATCAAGGCCGACATATCAAGGTCCAAGTTCGGCGATTTGCCCGAGGTCGAGGCAGACAACTGGTGTCCTTATTACTACAGGCACTCATCTAAGCTAAAAGGAAACCTCCTCTACGACAACACTCTTCCCGCCGCCCCCGCCGACCCTCCCAACAGGCGCGTTTCGTGCATTAACGTCAAGAAAGCAGGTGAGCTATCCGAGCTTCTTCCCGATGGCCACGTGGTCTACTTGGGAGGTGACCATGGAGAAAAGGACCTCCCTTGCCACCAACCTCGCTCCCTCGCTCCCAATCCGCACGCAAAGTACGTGCAGTACAAACCTCACGCCCCGCTTCTAGGGCCCGGTGGCGTCGACAAGGGGGATCTCTACATCTCCTCTCCCTTCCCGCAGACTTGGAGAGCAACTGAACGTGGCCGCAATGTTGCCCTCGCAAGACTTCACAGTGGCCACTTCTTCTACTGGTCAACGAATTGGTCTCCGTCTCCTGGAAACCAGATCTCTCCCCTTCCTTTTCATGAAATCCCAACGGATTCTTTTAGGGATCCAGCAGGAGTCAGATTTCAGTCTTGGCCCATCTACGTTGATGATGAGGTAGTACAGCAATATGACATGTTTCAAGGAGCTTGGGTTATGCGCGGTACTCACTTGGTCCAGCACGTCAACGATCAAGACTACCCTGCTGGTGTGTTGGATCGTCTTCGAGGTGGGTTCTTCCGTACCTGTTCAAAAGAGGTTGTTCCATCCTTCGATCTCATATTGTCACGTCTGCTTAAAGCAAAGCAGTCTGTGGAGCGGCATGGAGGCAAAATGTTTGGTTTCATCGACAAGCCAGGCGGAATTGTTCAGTGCGACATTCAAAGTCTTGCCACGTATCTCAGACTTCCCCTCGACGCTCTCCTAGCATTTATCCCGGTTTGCGCCTCTTCGTTCCAGTTGTTCGGAGGCACCGTCAACTTTCTTTGCATGGAGGAGATGACAGGAGTCTTTGAAATCACCAAGCCGTTGCCTACGGGCCCATGGATGCGCGGTCAGTTGCACGACACCGGAACCGGCTTGCTTTATTTGTACTCAAACGACAAGTACTTTAGCGTTACCAGCAGAGACGGAGTCTCATGGATGACGGAATACCCTGGTCCAGGTCTCTCGCTTAGGAAGGACCTAGTGCTAGCACCTCTCATAGCGGGCGTTTACACTTCCTAGGGGCAGCCCCCTCTGCTGCTCGAAACATGTAGACCAATTGAAGTAAGATCGGTACTTTAGACTATGGACTCAATGGTAGGTATTGCATGCAGGCACACAGGCACTCGTCCACTTTTACTGCCCCTTACATCTAAAAAAAGAAGAACTGTACTGCATCCCGCACCAGGAGCAACCAACCGCCAGACCAAAAAAAAGCGAAGGATGGAGGGGGAGAGCGCAAGCAGCTAGAACGTATGAAAAATAAACAGTGAGAAGCAATGAGCCAGATCGTGTTTATTCGCAACAGACTGATTAGTAGTGCGTTTCTGGAGTAACTGGCTCTAGCATTTCATCCAATTCTTCGTCATCTATATCATCCATCTCCATGCTCTGATCACTGTCTTCGTCACATACTCCTACATCTTCTCCATAAATTTCTTCGTAGAAGCCAAGCATCGTATTGATCTCACCACTGCCAAAAGTGTGCAGTGCAGTCGCCATCCAAATGATTTCGTTGTACTCTCCGTTTTGTCGAAATGAGACGTCAATTTCCGCAAGTACCAATTCTGGCATTTCAAAGCAGTTGTACATGTCGGTCACGCGGCGAAGGTAGTTAAAAGCGTCCCTCGCTTCCGCAGAGAACACCTCGTTTATCGGCCGAAGATCATCTTGAATGGCCTCTTCCAAAACGGGCGTGGAGTGTCCACCGGCGGGATGCGCCGCCAGAAGAAGGTTCATGGCTGTCTTTTCGGCGGCTGACAACCAGCTGTACAACAATTTAACAAAAAACGGTACTCTAGGTCAGCGTTGCTAATGCCCAGGCATTTTTTATTTCTACTGCACCCCCCTTCCCCCCTCCGTACAGTACTCTACCGTGGTCGTACTTCCTTTTAAACTTCTATCCTTCTATACTTTCACACTTCTGAACTTCTCTGCTCTTAAAATTCTATTCTTCCATACTTCCTTGTTCTAAACTTCTATACTACTATCCCGCTCTGCTTTTAAACTTCTGCTTCTATACTTCTATACCGCTCTGCTTTTAAACTTCTATACTTCCATGATTCTCTGCATTCAAACGCCTCTGCCTCTGTGCTTCTATACATCTCTGCTTTTAAACTTCTCTGCTTTTCTGTGTCGAAACTTCTAAGCTTTTAAACTTCTATACTTCCATGATTCTCTGCATTCAAACGCCTCTGCCTCTGTGCTTCTATACATCTCTGCTTTTAAACTTCTCTGCTTTTCTGTGTCGAAACTTCTCTGCTTCTAAACTTCTATACTTCCATAATTCTCTGCATTCAAACGCCTCTGCCTCTGTGCTTCTATACTTCTCTGCTTTTAAACTTCTCTGCTTTTCTGTGTCGAAACTTCTCTGCTTCTAAACTTCTATACTTCCATTCTTCTAAACTTCCATACTTCTCTGCTTTTAAACTTCTCTGCTTCTATACTTCTACACTTTTCTGCTTTCAAACTTCTCTGCTTCCTTGCTTCTAAACTTCTATACTTTTATACTTTTTATTCTTCTATACTGTCATACTCTTATACTTCTAAACTTCCATTCTTCTATACTTCTCTGCTTTCGTACTTCTATACTGCTCTGCTTTTAAACTTGTATACTTCTTAGTTATGGGATTCGCGGGATTCGCGGGATTCGCCCTAATCCCTGCTAATCCCACGATGGGCTAATCCCACTTTTCTGCTAATCGCATTTGTTTGAAATTACATTAATTTAAAAGTTGCAATTCCATTTGCACTAATGTTTTCCAAATGTTTCTTTTTATAAAAATGGGGCTTGGGGTGAATTAGTATTACTTTTACGTAACAGGACTATTGCTGCTAATTGTAATATTCTTTAGTACTTGGTGATGTGCTAATTGCTTTTTCCATTCCCATAGTACATCATCGTAATTCGTAATGTCGTTTGGGTATAGGGCATATGCCTTACTCTATATTATAAAAGGGAATATCTCCTAATTATCTGTGAAAACCTGGTTCTACCCTGTGCGTATATTACTTTTCCACTTCTGCCCAAAGACTGGGCCTCGGCTTGCATCGCGTGGTTATCCGGTAACATCCATTGCCATTTGTGTAGCAAATGCATCATGACGCATACTGTCTGGGCAAATCCAGGACAACGACAGATTCAGTTTCGATCCTGCTGCGATTCCACACGGAAGCATCACGAAAATGCGAATTCCACTGCTATCTAATTGCACGAGGCATTTCTGGAAGGAACGGCATCCAGATGCCTGCATATCGTTGATGCGCGTTGTGTCTGGATTCAAATCTGTTACGTCCGAGGGGTACCCCAACATCGTCCCCACTAGCGTCTTTTGAGTTTGGCCCTTCAGAAACTTGTGTGTATAATACTGCGTGATTCTGTCTTCCATCTGTATGCCACGGTGGTATTTGAGTGTGAAGTTGTTGTTCTCAATCTCCTCCATGATTTTCTCTCTTGTAAGATATCTGCGTGTTCGTCGCTGTGCATCCTTCCGTAGCTGTGCTTTCAGCTGTATGTGGTTGATCAGATCTGGCCCACGATGGACTGGAGAGGTAATCAAGGCACAGGCTTCTTCATCCTGGACGTGGTGAGGGAGGATCTCTGCACAGAACACAAAACTTGGAACACTATTCACGTCATCGGGTGCCATTTGGTTCAAAAAGCACATGGGCACGCCTCTGTCTTCGGCGTGCCTAGGGCAGGCGATGTTTGCCGCCTTTTCCATCGACGAAATCAGTACGGACGCCCTTTTGGTGCGCACCCGAGGCGACACAGATATCCCCATGTGTTCTTGTGCATCAACGTTCAACTCGTGATAGTCAACGTATTCTTCTTCTTCCACGGCCTGAGGAAATGTTTGGTTCACCAGGTTATAGATACGCTTCAAATCGTTCATCTCCTCTGATTGTATCTGCTCTTCAGCCTCCACGTACGACAGTATCTTCGGCTTTGAGATGCGAGATAAGCATATGTGATAATCCGAATCGTTGATCATGCCATTCGAAATTGGGAAGCGTACCGTGAGGGTGCAGCTTCCCCGCCACCCTGCCAGACTCGCCATTCTCGCAATAGCTTTTGGGAGCATCGTCATGTTTCCCGTTGGCAAGAAGTGCGTCCGCCCTCTCTCCATCGCTCCGCTCAGCAGAAGACTGTTCAGGTCATGACCGATGTATCTCGTTACGTTTGATATATGCACAAACACATAATCTTGTTCACAATCTGCGTGCCTCCTGCCTACGCTTTCTCCCTCCCTTTCAAATTTCCCAATCGATACGGCGACGTTTCTGTCGTTTCTGTCCGCATGGTGGATAGAGTACGCCATGTGGTGACTGAATGTATGTCGCCATTCCGCGTCTTCGTCTGCTCTCCCATCCTCTTCAAAAAACATGGTTTCGGCGTACTCGACTTGTTGCGTACTGGCTTCACTTTCTAGGCACAACGCCCCCGCCATGAGTACTTTTTCGTCAAACGTATCCCGGATCCCCAGCTCCTTGCAAATGCTTGCGGCAAACTGCCGAGTTATATCCAAGTTCATCAAAGACATACTCAGCCTCTTGCGATCTACCTCCTGAAAACGTTTCGTTGCTTCCAAGGTACTCAACAAATCTGAATCGTATGTTATCATGCCGCGGGCATCATGCGGGCTGAAGCTGCAGTTCTGGAGGCATGTGATGGTCTCCATATACGTGTCATACGCTACATTCTAACTGAATATCTCTATATCCCCATAGTATACCGATTGCGCCAAGATATACCACGCCACAGCCGGGTGCGTAGGGGTAGTGGCGCTGTCTGCATTCAACGCCTCGTTAGCCTTGTAAAACATTTCATACGGGTTCAGATACGGATTTGGATCGACTTGGGTCACTCTGGCGTCGCAGTTCAGCACTATAGCAGCGGCAAAGAGGACGGATGGCGCAGTGGCTCTTCCTGAGAACAGACGTGACGCCACGCGCTTCAACGTCACAGCTCCATCCTCCATGAATGTATGATTTGATATGCGCACACCGCTTGCTAGACACAATCCATTCTTTTCAATTCCTTCAATAGTCCTTTCCTGCACTCCAAGCTTACTTCTTCCCTTTCTCCAGATTACGTGTAAAATTTTGATTTGCTCAAGGCTAGCTCTAGTCCCGAACCATCCCTTCACTTCAAGTATATCGTTCCCATCTTCAGTCGAACACCAAACTTGTCCAACTCTGGCATACCTCCCTTGCACACCTAGTGACATCTGTACTTCGGGGATTGCTGTAAATAACACAATATCTCCGACATTAAGACGTGATGAAGGCATTCTCTCACAGATATATCGTCCTTCTATACAAAAACAACGAGTAAACGTGCGCAAGTGGTAGCTCTCTCTCTCTGTCTCTCAATCTCTCTCTCCACCTCAGAATCGTTTCCTCATGTAAGTTCTACTAAGCTCTACTTATGAAGAAATCAAAAGAAGCTATCCTACTCCAAGTCAATGACGCGCCCATCTAAAACTTGTGCCGTATGGAATGCGGTTCATCGCTCAAACGCCAAAACCGCCCAATGAAGAAAATTGCACACATTGAAAATACGCAACTGCTCCTATCGTCATGCTCCTATTGTAATGTTTTCCCCAAACGTAGTAACAACCGCCTTTTCCCATTGCTCTTTAAAATATCTTCCTCTTTCAGGCAACATGTCATTCATGTCTCTTACAACAATTTAACAAATTGTTATTTTAAGCATCATCCTCTCTCAGGCAACATGCCATTCATAGCTTTTACCTTCTTTTCGGCGGCTGGCAACCAGCTGTACAACAATTTAACAAAAAACGGTACTCTAGGTCAGCGTTGCTAATGCCCAGGCATTTTTTATTTCTACTGCGCCCCCCTCCCCCCTCCGTACAGTACTATACCGTGGTCGTACTTCCTTTTAAACTTCTATCCTTCTATACTTTCACACTTCTGAACTTCTCTGCTCTTAAAATTCTATTCTTCCATACTTCCCTGTTCTAAACTTCTATACTACTATCCCGCTCTGCTTTTAAACTTCTGCTTCTATACTTCTATACCGCTCTGCTTTTAAACTTCTATACTTCCATGATTCTCTGCATTCAAACGCCTCTGCCTCTGTGCTTCTATACATCTCTGCTTTTAAACTTCTCTGCTTTTCTGTGTCGAAACTTCTAAGCTTTTAAACTTCTATACTTCCATGATTCTCTGCATTCAAACGCCTCTGCCTCTGTGCTTCTATACATCTCTGCTTTTAAACTTCTCTGCTTTTCTGTGTCGAAACTTCTCTGCTTCTAAACTTCTATACTTCCATTCTTCTAAACTTCCATACTTCTCTGCTTTTAAACTTCTCTGCTTCTATACTTCTACACTTTTCTGCTTTCAAACTTCTCTGCTTCTCTGCTTCTAAACTTCTATACTTTTATACTTCTTATTCTTCTATACTGTCATACTCTTATACTTCTAAACTTCCATTCTTCTATACTTCTCTGCTTTCGTACTTCTATACTGCTCTACTTTTAAACTTGTATACTTCTTAGTTATGGGATTCGCGGGATTCGCGGGATTCGCAGGATTTGGGGATTTAGGGGATTAGGGGATTAGCAAGATTAAGGGATTAGCAGGATTAGGGGATTAGCGGGGAGTAAGGGATTAGAAGGATTTGGAGATTAGCGGGATTAAGAGATTTGCGAGATGAAGGAATTAAGGTATTAAGGGGATTAGGTCGTGATTTTGATCGTGGGGAAGGGTTGCGTGCATCGCCGATGCGGGAATAGTTTTCACCGCGGTGGTGGTAGTCTTTTTAGTTTGCATCACACAGATAGCTCGCTTTCTACACCTCTCAATCATGCACAAAGCGACGATCGTGAACCGTCTAATTCCGGATGTAATCCCCTCTCCACCCTCCTCTCTCGAAGATCCATCTTCTCCCGTTTCTCCCTCTTCTAGGATGAATTTTGCGTTGTCACAGCTCTCGGACACTCCAAGTGTCACCCCGCCTTCATCCCCGGAGATCGACTTTTGCCCGCCACCCATCCTTATTTGCTCTGCCGAAGTACGCGCCGCCTTTCTATCGCTGCATTCGGACCACGCCGCCTCCTACTGCGAAGACCACGGCACGCACCCCATCCCAACGCTGCTGCACCCGGCTCTGCAGCCGGCACAGGAGAGCAGCGCAGTCTCCACCCGCACTCGCAGCTCGACCTCGCCCTCGGGCAAATCGCCGGCGCCTCTAGGCCCGTCGTCTCGGCCTATCGTGACGTGCTCCCCGACTCCGTCCGGCAGGGATACACTCCCCGCTTCTCGTCTCCGTGCCCAAACCCCTGAAGCACTACCTCCAAGTCTTGCCCGCGCAAGGACGCCTCCGCGCCGTTGTTCTCGTCTCGCACGTTTACACTCTGGCAGTCGAAGTCTGCACAAATGAACGAAAGGTCACTCCCCAAGCACATGAAAGCGAGTAGTAGTAGTGCGATTCAAGTAGCAAAAGTTAGCCCGACATGAGTGAAGTCAGTCCCACGAGGTGAAAATAAAAGCCAGCAATCGCGGGCAATGAATGTTCTCTAAACTACCATGTTTTAGAGCACGCGTCCAAGGAGTCTCATGCGTGTAATACTCGCGCTCTGGTTCAGAAAGCCGCACCACTCAGCATATGCTCTGCTCAAAGGACCATTTCCTAAGTTTGTCTGTAAAATATCGCGTTGTTGTTTCCCTTTGCTCACAAACTCGCTGGACGTAAAACAACCCCCGAGACTGACTTTCCGAACGTCCTTGTACACAAGTCAGCCTTCAAGTTTGTGAAATTTCATCAACAAGTCACGAGGAAAATCATAATCCAAAGAACGGAGGTCGAGGAAGGTGAGGATCCGTCGAAGCCTCTGCTGATGCACACGGAAAATGGTGATTTCCTCAGCACGGCACAGGTCACACGGATCCTCAAGAACTTTTTGAAGTGCCATTTCCCGGATCTCAACCACATCACCATGATGTCCCTAAGGAGCAGTTATGGGACGATGATGATGGCGGCGTACCGGGACAAGAGGCTCTTCAGAGATCTTGACGAGGACGCCTTTCTGCGGCTTCTTGGGAAAGTCATGAATACCTCTGTAGAGCAACTCATGACCACCTACATTGGAGTTGACCGCAGTGAATTTGAGGATTCTGCGAGGGAACTCAACAAAGTGCTGAACCTGAATGCTGACAATGATGAAAGCGGGAGCATGATGTGTGCCGACTTTCTGGGTTGAGTCCTTCAAATTTCCTTGTGTCTTCGGAGAGATGAAAGAGTTCTAGTAGGCCTAGGGTAACTTGCATTCTACAGTTCGTTTCGCAAATAAAAACTTTCCAGACGTCTTTCTAACCTGCGTCCCTGCTTTTGACTTTTTGACTCACTTTTGACTCTTTCAACTCTTTGACTCCTTGACGCTTGCCTCTTCACTCTTAATTCTGATTCTGACTGTCCGAAAATCCATGAACTGTAGTTGGCTATACGCCGCCCTCATTGCGCCGTTGTTTTGTTTTGTTTACTGCAAAACCCTGGCGAATGGAGGCCAGTCGCCCGGTGTGACGCGAAGCCGTAGTTTAGTCTGATGTGATCAGAGCAAGGATGGCAGCGGCGCGGAGTCGGAAGCTGTAGAAACAGGCACACTGTATCTCATCGCACAATGGAAGAAAATCGAGAAAGGGGTGTGATCGTGGACTGGGGAAGGATGAGAGTGGGGAAGTTGGTTGAGCATGGTGACATGGCAATGGCGCCGTAAAGAGGGATGCAGAGACTTTAGCAGCAAGCAAAATTGATCGCCCGCGGTGCGGGCTGGTGATGGGGACACAAGGGAATGGGCGGAAGGTGTAATGATGTCCTTCAAAACGGCAAAGGAGGGCTCTGCATAGGCCCGTTTTGGGGACGGCCGGAGCCTCCGTTTCGGCGTGGGCGTTCGCAGCGGCCGGTGGTTTTGTCTAGAAAAGGAGAACAGGTTCGAATACTTTCAGGGTTGCGCGACGCAGTCCTTGCTGTATAAATTTTGCATCGTGATCAAAGGCAATGCTTACGCGTATTTGAACCGGTTGCATCCAGTGATCAGTAGCAACTGATCGCAGACTGGCCAGCGGTGTCGTACAACACCGTCCTTGCCGTGAAAATGTGCAAAATTTGAGATGTGGGAGCTGTGATCAGTGGCCACTGATCACAGCCCGGCGAGGGGTGTCGTCCCACACTGTCCTTGCTGTAAAAAAGTGCAAATTTTGAGATTTGGGAGCCGGGCCGGCGAGGGGTGGCGTCCGATACCGTTTTTGCTGAAAAATAGTGGCAAGCCTGTCTTCGCCATTCGTATAGAGCATAACGTTTGCGGTGGACCCTACATTCTTCTTTAACATTTTTTAAGATCTCCAGGTTTCGGGATAAACTGGCTATGTCAGTCGTCCTGGTGATCATCCAAGTTGCCTGGCGTCTTCCAGCTTTCAAGAACCATTCTATATAACCCCTAAAGCCCGTGTCGACCGCACGGTACGTCGGCACTGCATGGACATGGCCTCAACCATAACGAAGGACAACAATAGCGCCCCGTCTGCAATCGTCGACGAACTTGTTGCCGATTTTCCAGGTCCTGCACAAGTGGCAAAACCACCAGGTCATTCGGTCCACATCGACGAAGAACCCAGGGCCCTTCATCTTACCCCCTGCACGTTTACGCGGTACGCCGAACTTCCGCAAGGTGACCGTGAGAAATACGACCTCGTCGACGGCCTGCTTGTCTTCTCACCAAGGATGGGCGATAACTTGCACGAACGCATAGTGTCCTACATTATCAGCAAAGCTCAAGTTCTTCACGCCACTAAGAAAGCGTACATAACCATTTATGGACGCGGAAAAGTGTACATACCGAGTCGCAGGAGGGCTCTGGAGGCTCAGTTCGGTGAGGTGTTCGATGACTCCGGCTCACCTACGTCCTCGCAAGGTGGGTCTAGTTCCTCCGGAAAATCGGACACGGTACGCGAGCCGGACGTCTCCATCGGCAAATATCGTGACGATAGAGCTATGGAGTCCACAGCAGGCGAAGAATCAAAGACAATCAGGTTTGGAAAAAACGTTGATCCCCCCGTACTCGTGTTTGAGGTCACGAGTCCCTCCACTCGCAGTGTCGACCTCGACAGTAAGTGGAGAGCGTACCGCCGAGCCGACATCGAAGAATACGTTATTGTCGACCGTGGTGGAGTTGGTGGAAAAGATGCTTGCGTCATTGTGGGTAAACTTCATGGCCAAAGCGACAAGAACGGAGACCGACAAGCGTCTGGCGATCCTACTATAACCACTCGCGCCAGTGGCAGTTCGCTGATGTACCACAGAAAGATCTATCGGGGAAATGAGTCCGTCATATGCCGTATCTTCCGCCGTGAAGACAAGATAACGGTGAAAGAGTTGCTCAATCCTCCGAGTGGGACTAAGGTGATTGAGTACGAGCTGCTCAAAATCACGAAAGAAAGGGATGAAGCTCTGGCGTCCGTAGACAGATTGGAAAACGAAAAGATGCAGAATAAGCGCGGCCGAAACGACAGAAGTCCGGATAAAACAGGGGCAAGCCAAAGCATGGACAAAAATGACTCGTCCAGCAGCAGCCCGAACAAGAAGAAAAGCAAGAAGAAAGACCTCTGCGGACAAGGCTCGAAGAAGGGTGGGGGAGGGTCGGCGAAGTAGGCAAATAGGATAAGCAAGTATGCGGGTGAATAGGAAATGCGATTTGATCTTAGGAAAGTAGCAGGATGCGTAGGCCAACTGAGACAAAAAAGTTGTCGTGACTCGAATGTACAAGTTAGCTTTTTGCCAAAACACGTGTTTTCCAACATAACGTTTGCAGTGGACCCTTCATTTCTCCCTCCTAGTTTATCTTCACAGCCATTACTAACGAAAAGTAGCCCGCATATCTGACACGCACACCCAAAAGCGTAACGTTTTCCTCTGCGCGCCGGAGGCAACTCTCCTTCGCCGTGTGCAGAAGACATATTTGCGACGCGATAAAGCTCGGTTCTGGAAATACGCGTATCACGCGATGGTAGTGCCCACAGCCTTCCCCGATCTCCCACCAGGTATATCTTCACATTACTACGATAGCGCTTCTTACCAATACCTCCTCCGCAACCACCTCCTTCGATTGCAAGGCGTGGAAAAACTAGACGGGTTGTGTGCGATGCGTCAGCCAAGGAAATCTCTGCAAATACAACAAGAACCTTGCCTTACGCTACCACACCGTCAAAGGGGTTGCGTCCTGTGGTCAGTGGCCACTGATCACAGGCTGGCAGGGGGTGTCGGACGACACCGTCATTGCTGTATAAAATTTGCAAAATTTGTTTGCAATTTTTTGAGGGTTGGGAGCTGTGATCAGTGGGGAGCTGTGATCAGTGGCCACTGATCACAGGCCGGCAGGGGGTGTCGTACGACACCGTCATTGCTGTATAAAATTTTTGCACAAAATTTGGTGGCAAATTTTGCAGGTTGGGAGCTGTGATCAGTTGGGAGCTGTGATCGGTTGGGAGCTGTGATCAGTGGGCACTGTTCAGTGGGGTCGTAAGAGACCGTCCTTGCTGTAGAAATTTGCACACTTTTCGAAACACACTTGTATGGTTGACCCTGCTATATTTTTGCATCATTTTTGAACAAAATTATACGTGTCCCTGCTGTCCTCTTTGCATCCTGGTCAAATACATTATTTACGTATTTAATTAGAATCAACTCTCCGTTTGCATCCTGTGGTCAGTGGCCCCCGCTCGTGCATAGTGATCTATTTTCGAACGTGTGATATTTTTATTGTTTTTAATGCTTTTCTTATTACTGTACTGGAAAGCCTGGTGTTTCGGTGTTGTTTTTTCGCCCATTGTGTCCAAAGTTGCCTGGAAACCGTTTCCGTGTTCTGGCATAAATAAGTCGCAAAGAAGAGTTTCTTTCCTTGCGGCATAGTGGGTACGGCTACACCTCTGCATTCTTTGTTCTCAACTTACAAGCTCAGCATTATCTCCCGTGCGTGGTTGGTGGTGATCAGCGTGCCTTGCCCTTTCTCTTCTGTTTGCAAATCTCTCGCCCCCCTTTTTTCCCTTTACTGTACGCAACCCAATCCCTTACGCCCCCTTATTGCACGCCCTCGCAATACGGTGCCTTTTGACCTCTATTGCCGTTCTCCGACTTCAAGACATGGAATTGATAGAAGTGGATTCCGACTCGGATGTCAGCCAAGACATTGTGCGAGAGGATGAAGACCAGAGTGCGTATTCTTCCGCCATCGATGGGGATGCACTTCAAATCCCCAAGATCGATTTAACGCTACATAATCAAGCTAGCTGCCGGGCAGACCTCGTGGACGTGCAAGAGCCGACATTTGCAGCCAGAGCCGTCCGGAGCCACAAGTTGTTGGAGTTGAAGGACCGCTTGGAAGAGCTGGATTGGATTGAGGGGCAAGCCAGTTCTCCGTGGCCATCAAGAAGAAGGCGGCTGCGAACGACGAGGATGATGTTTCCAGAGTGGTAGTAGAGGAGGGCAAGTTGCAAGTGGACTTGGTGCTCATGGACGGGCGCCATCGCCCCAAAGCTCTCAAGGATCTCATGCATAAAGATGACAAGTGGATGCAGCTCTTGCGAAGCGCTCCCGTTCGTCTATGGACGCGTAAGGATGAAAAGCATCTCACTGCATTGGAGATGTTGCAAATCGCTCGACACCTCAACGAAGTTGCCTCCAACGTGATTGTTCCGGACTTTCTAGACCACATTCACGGGGCCATCAGTACCTGTCAAATTCTACGCGAAGAGAAAAATGTCTCTCTCAATGACATGATGGCCACGAAGCTGGCGGCTTCGTTTTTGGAGGCGAATGTCGACGACAAGGTTTGGAAGACATCGTCGAAGAAGAAGAACAAGTCAAGGATGAGGCACATGATGAGGTATGCATCCATCGCCCTCCGCCTGGCAAGAAGCAAATCTTGCTACGAAAAGGTCGAGGCGGTCTATGAGGAGCTGCGCAAAGGCTCTTCAGATTCAGTAGCCCCCCTTGGAGTTACGCATCTGTCGAGTAACATTCTCAACTCTATGGATGACGAAGCATATTGCTTCGCATTGGATGTTCTTCAAAAACGATTAAAAGAGAAGAGGCAGGGCAACTTCGAGTCCTTTCGGAGTGACTTTTACAAGGCTATTATGAAGATCTATACAGAGATCGTTCGCGTGGCCTCCTTCAAGTCAATGGAGGTCACCGACGTGCTTGGGAAGGAGATCATGTTTACGGCGTCGGAAGGTAGGAGTATTCGCCATTTGGCAATCGCACTGTTCCGGGATTTCGGTACTGTCAAGTCTCGAAAGCCATCTGCACAAGCGCTTCTCCTGTCGAGGATGAGGAGACACTTGAAGAAGGCTTTTGTGATCATAGAATCTCTTCCGCCTCTTCCTGCAACTCCCCCTTCTACTACGCAAGCATCGAGCCACTCTGTGGTCCGCGTTTCTTCGGCGGGAGAAGAAACTTCGGCTATTAGGGCTGTCCGCGGTCGCGTGGCCGAAAGCAGTGCCAAGTCCATTCCCGCTGAGGCAAGGGAGGCATTGGAAGCTTCGAATAGAAATCAAGCTGCAGAAGGACGACGAGAAGGAGAAGGAGTAAGCGGAGAGGGAGAAGAAGAAGAAAGAGAAGAAGAAGAAGAAGGAGAAGGAGAAGGAGAAGGAGAAATAGAAGGAGGGGGGGATGGCACACAAGACAAGCACTCGGCGACGGACGTGGTTGCTACTCCTAAGTTACCTTCCACACGGAAGAGCAAAAGAAAGCGGCATGTGGCTTCTCGGAATACGAACGAGAATGAAAGCAGTAAGAAGCAAAAGACGAAGAAGGTTTCCACTCGTAGAAGCACGACGAAGGCTGCTGGCTCTAGTTCGCGGGGCCGGAAAGAGCGCACGTTGAACCCCAAGCAAGTGGAAATTGTCAAGAAGGAGGTCAAGTATGTCTTGGATGGGCTCGCGTGGGAAGTGCAAAAAACAGTTCTTCAGTCAATGGGACTCGAAGTATCCCGACGATCACCGAGCGTTTCCATGGAACTTCGTGATGGTTGTGGTTCAGAGGACGCTGAACCAGAAAGCACGGAGAGATACAACGACAGCTTACCCCCTAACCTTCCTGACGGGTACAGTGATCCTGAACCGTACAAAGGTCCTGTTTGGCCGCTGTGGACACGCTTCTCTCGATGTTTGCCGAGCCGTTGGCAGAGAACCAACCCAATTGAGCATGTGAAGCCATTCCTAGAGGCGATTCATGTTGCGCATGAGCATCGAAGCAATATATGTCTCACTGTTGATAACTTGCGTCGCAACCATGAAATCGTGTTCTACCGAGCTGCCTACAACTACTATTCGCGACATCCTGAAGACATGGAACCGGACTGCTACAGCGAGCTGTCTGGGTCGGAAAGGTTGTGGGCTTCATCGACTTGCAACGACACTGTCTCAATTGCCTACCTTGCAGAGTGCAACGAAAGACTAAGGAGACTTGGATATTGCATCCTTGAAGGGTTTCTCGATGATGCTCGCATGCCTGAGACCTTGAGCGACATCAACCTTCCGCGTTTGGAGAACGGTCTCTTCTATAAACGCCTCCGTGAAGATGCAATGCAGTCTCTCCCGGGTGTTAATCAGCAGTCTACCTCCGAGCAGACGCCGTTGGAGTGGACGCACATTCTCAACCGTGGACATGAAGCTGACAGCGAAGCAGGCAAGAAGGGCATCGGGCGATATCTCGCCACTAACTACGGAATGACAACAGCGGTTGAAGGGAATCCTTTGCGCCGTTTGGCCTTCAAATCGCGTGTGTTTTTGGACGTGCGTATCGGGCAGGCGGTGGCAGCGCTACGAGCTTGGAACAACTCCAGTTCTGACCGCACCAACATGTACATTCCGAACAGTGGGGGCCGTTGGCTGTACACTTCGAAGAAGTGCGACAAGCAGAAGGTTCACACGGACTTTCCTACGCTGATGGCTTCCCAAGTTCAGGAGAATTCGAAGTGTCCTGGGTTTTTCACGATCTGCTCAGGGGAAAGGGAAGTCAGGCTATGGGTATGCGAAGGCTCTCACATTCGCATCGCGCAGGTTAATTCCGTATCTCCTGATGATAATGACCTCAGAGAGGCAGCCAAGCTGACTCCAGCAACCGTCGTCTCCATCCCGCCGTACTCTATATTCGTTGGCAGAGGCGATTTGATGCATGCTGGAACTGGGGACGTGGGTTTCAAAGGAGACTCAAGCAGGCTCCGTTACCATATGTACGTCACGCCGGAGGACCATGACCTCCCTGATGGTATTCACCTGGAGCGCTCGTTCCGCCCTGAGTTCATAGCGAACATTGATGACGATGAAGACGTGGACAGCGACGGCGAGGAGGATGAGGAGGAGGGCGAGAAGGACGTTAATAGTGGTGGTGGAAGTGAAGCTGCAGCCACGCCGCAAGCCAATTCTATCGCCGAGAAGAGTACGGTCGCTCCGATTACCAAACTGTCTGCTCCGAATCAGCCTCAAGACGATGCCAACTACAGCAGCAGCAACAATAGCGAAGCCGAAGAGCCCGAACACGATAGTGACTAAGTAACCTCCTTTACAATTCCATAATGCCTAGCTGGACAATAAATGGAGTGCATACCACCGATTGCAGAAATGGTTGAATAATCCTCTCTGTCTCTTTCTCTGTCTCTCTCTCTGTCTCTCCCTCTGTCTCTGTCTGTCTCTGTCTCTGTCTCTCTCTATGTGTATACCCATCTCTCTATGTGTCTGTCCAATTCTTTATGTATGTGACCATCTATCTATGTGTGTGTCCATCTCTCTATACTTGTGTCCATCTCTCTTCCTTTGTCTCCCTCTTTCTCTTTCTCCCTTCGTCTCCGCCTCTTTGGCTGCATCTCCATTTCTCTCTATCTCTTTATGTAAACAAAGTAGCTCTAAATTTTTTTTTGGGGTTTCCTTCCCTATACTCTATATTGTACTCCCATTTTCTCTGCAGTATTGGTAACCGTGCATTGTTGTAGTACGAGAGCGACGCTTTTTCAGTGACTGGGGCTCGGCACTTATAAATACGTGTTTGTCTAAGAAGAGATGGACGTTGAAAAAGGTGGTTGTGAAGTGGGTTGGGTCCTGTGACCAGTGGGGAGCTGTGATCAGTGGCCACTGATCACAGGCCGGCAGGGGGTGTCGTACGACATCGTCATTGCTGTATAAAATTTGCAAAATTTGGTGGCAAATTTTGCGGGGTGGGAGCTGTGATCAGTAGACGCTGATAACAGTAGACACTGATCACAGGCCGGCAGGGGATTCAGGAGTAAGGAGCAGGATGGTTTTCGTACTTTAGGGATTCGCTGTGCTTTGGAGATTTAGGCGAGTAGGGGAGTAACTAGGATTAGGAGATTCGTGGGATGTGAAGATTACGTGGGATTAGGAGATTTGGTGGGATTAGGAGATTGGGTGGGATTCAGTTCACGAGAAACTGGATGATCTTGCAGAAATTGGACTAGTCCTTCCAAACGATAGTTGAAGACATTTGGAAACGTTCTTGGAGTGTGTTGGTCTCATAGAAACGGCAAGGGCAAAGATGAAGGACCTTAAGGAAAACATAGAAGAAGACACGTCATAACTGGAATAGACTGGTAAACGAGTGCATTACACAATTCTTAGACATTTGAATTATAAACGTTTAAAACCAACTACAATACTACAATCCAATCTTCCCTGCAACGTGTACCGTACACGTTGGACACTTAACTTCTTCTTTACGCCCCAGCATGATGGGTCTAACACGTTCACAGCAACAGACAGTCCGGTGAATGCCCTCAAAGCCGATAGAAACAACATTCTCCGATTAGTATTCATCGTGGTATTGGCGACATGCCTGCATATCAATCGGATGTTCCACAAGCGGTACCTCCTTGTTAGTCGTCGGTTGGGATTTGTCAATGTCCACAAAAAATGAGGGGTCTCCCATCACAACTTCATAGAAGTGACGCGGTGAGAAGAGTACGTTACGGAAGCTTTTCTCCCAAAGACCGATATCTGGAGGGCAAGGTGCGGATAGTATGGAGATATACCGCGCAGGCCTGCGCAAGCAAGTTTCTTTGGTATGACATGTTAATGGCCGTCGAGCGACAAGATTTCCAAAAGCTGTATGGGTGGCCAGCCATACTGGAACTAGATTATTTTTTGTTAAATTTTTAGAGGTTGATTCTGGTATGGGTGGCCACCCATACAGCTTTTGTTGATCTTGTCGCGCGACAAACACAGAAAGTAGTACACGTGTGGACCCAAATGCAATGCAAAGAGAAAGATTGCAAAGATTGCAGAGAAAGATGTAGAGATATAGAAAAATTGAGGGAAGGGGTCAAGAGGTTGAAAAAGCGCGATAGAAGTCCTACCCAAAGCCACCACAATCGTTGGCCCAATGGTTCGGCCACCAACAGCCCGTCCAGAAATAAATAAATAGAGCGAAAGCATACAGAAAGGTAAGAAAAGATATGCTCTTTGGAAGGGAAGTCAGATTTTCGGTCTGTGCGGGATAGCCGTGACAGGTATTATAGCCGACCACTAGATAGTGTTCTTCTTGATTATGCCAAATCATGCAATTGAAGATAGTAAATGAAAAGCCATAGATGTGAGAAGCAATATAGATCCAGTTTATCATCAAAACCATTAATTAATGTTCTCCATGCACGCAATTCCCTGAGTGACGGTACTAGAAAAGGAAGGAAATACCACTGTAGTGGTGTCTGATGTAGTGATGTCTGACAGTGTAATGTTCTCAGATTGCGTCCTAAGGAGCAGTGTTGACATTTGAGACTACGGGCGGGCGGGGATGTGAAGTCACGGGAGAAGGTATGGTATGGGATGGTAATGCCCGCTCCCACACCGTCCTTCAGTGTAGGGTCTTACCAAACCAGGAACGGGTGCCACGTCATTTGGTTCGTGGTGGCGCGACTTGGACACGAGGGTATTTCAAGCAGGGGGGCGAATGTTCAAAAACCACTTTCTGCGCTGAGAGCATTTCCGAATAAGTCGGTCCAGACCGAGGAGGACTCCTGTTTCTTACCAAGAAGTCAACTGTTGTCGCCGGTTGAGGAATGGAAGAGCCAACAATCGCTGGTGATGCCAAGGGGGGGCCTTCTCGTCCGAGATACGAAACCGAAGCTCTGCGGGAATTGAAGTCAACGTGTCGCAAGCATGGAATCAGGGAGCCCCGCACACGCCTCGGAGGTTTGCGTCTAGCGAGAGAATTGATGTGTAGTGACGGTTTGTTTTTGTCAAAAATGGAGCAAATGGCTGAGGCTCACAGGGCTCTCTTGAAAACTCTCACGGCAAGCATCCAAACTTTTCGCAACCAAACATTTCGGAATGGCCTTGGCGAGTCGTTTGCGAGAATGACCCCGCACGAACAAGACGTTTTAAAAAACCCGGAAGGTTACGTTTTGGCTCCTGCATCTCCTCGATCTACTGCAAGTTCAGGATCATTCGGGCCTGGTGGGGGCGTTCTGCACAGCAATAATGCCTCCCCGCACCAAAGCTCTAAGCGGCAATGGATGGAGGGCACCGATACCGGCAAGTATACGAGTCCCATAAAGGACTCCCGTGCGAGGAAGAGAGCCCGTTTCGAACAGACGCTTCGGGGATTTGGTTATGGCGGCATTGGAGCCAGTACGTATCGTCACGACGAGAACCTAATGGATGATAATGATATAGATGATTAAGAATTGGATGAAATACATGTAGTAGGTCTGTTGGGAATAAACACGATCTGGCTCATCATTTCACATACTATTGGTTGCACGGTCTAGTAACTAGTTATATCCTGGCGTTCGATATCCCTTGACCGGCAAGCAACTCTTCTTCCAATATCGTTCCGTCTACATATACTCTGTCCTTGAGTCTCGGGCCCGACTGCTTGCAGAAGGAGAGGTGATCAGCGCGGACCAACCGAGGAGCGCAGGAATTTTTCGGGTAGCCATGAACCTTCTTCTAGCAGCGCATCCCGACGGTGGATACTCTACGCCCGTTTTGGAAGAGGCCATTCAAGATGATCTTCCGCCGATATACGAGGTGTTCTGTGCGGAAGCGAAGACTTGCGCTTCCGTGATTTTGCCAACTCATGCAAGCAAATGAAGATAGTAAATGAAAAGCCATAGTTGTGAGAAAGTTGTGAGAAGTACTATAGATCCAGTTTATCTTCACAGCCATTACTAACGAAAAGTAGCCCGCATATCTGACACGCACACCCAAGAGCGTAACGTTTGCCTCTGCGCGCCGGAGGCAACTCTCCTTCGCCGTGTGCAGAAGACATATTTGCGACGCAATAAAGCTCGGTTCTGGAAATACGCGTATCACGCGATGGTAGTGCCCACAGCCTTCCCAGATCTCCCACCAGGTATATCTTCACATTACTACGGTAGCGCCTCTTACCAATACCTCTTCGGCAACCACCTCCTTCGATTGCAAGGCGTGGTAAAACTAGACGGGTTGTGTGCGATGCAGCAGGCAAGGAAATCTCTGCAAATACAACAAGAACCTTGCCTTACGCTACCACACCGTCAATCAAAGGGGTTGTGTTCTGTTATCAGTGGCCACTGATCACAGGCTGGCAGGCGGTGTCGGACGACATCGTCATTGCTGTATAAAATTTGCAAAATTTGTTTGCAATTTTTGAGGGTTGGGAGCTGTGATCAGTAGGGAGCTGTGATCAGTGGCCACTGATCACAGGCCGGCAGGGGGTGTCGTACGACATCGTCATTGCTGTATAAAATTTGCAAAATTTGGTGGCAAATTTTGCGGGGTGGGAGCTGTGATCAGTAGACGCTGATAACAGTAGACACTGATCACAGGCCGGCAGGGGATTCAGGAGTAAGGAGCAGGATGGTTTTCGTACTTTAGGGATTCGCTGTGCTTTGGAGATTTAGGCGAGTAGGGGAGTAACTAGGATTAGGAGATTCGTGGGATGTGAAGATTACGTGGGATTAGGAGATTTGGTGGGATTAGGAGATTGGGTGGGATTCAGTTCACGAGAAACTGGATGATCTTGCAGAAATTGGACTAGTCCTTCCAAACGATAGTTGAAGACATTTGGAAACGTTCTTGGAGTGTGTTGGTCTCATAGAAACGGCAAGGGCAAAGATGAAGGACCTTAAGGAAAACATAGAAGAAGACACGTCATAACTGGAATAGACTGGTAAACGAGTGCATTACACAATTCTTAGACATTTGAATTATAAACGTTTAAAACCAACTACAATACTACAATCCAATCTTCCCTGCAACGTGTACCGTACACGTTGGACACTTAACTTCTTCTTTACGCCCCAGCATGATGGGTCTAACACGTTCACAGCAACAGACAGTCCGGTGAATGCCCTCAAAGCCGATAGAAACAACATTCTCCGATTAGTATTCATCGTGGTATTGGCGACATGCCTGCATATCAATCGGATGTTCCACAAGCGGTACCTCCTTGTTAGTCGTCGGTTGGGATTTGTCAATGTCCACAAAAAATGAGGGGTCTCCCATCACAACTTCATAGAAGTGACGCGGTGAGAAGAGTACGTTACGGAAGCTTTTCTCCCAAAGACCGATATCTGGAGGGCAAGGTGCGAATAGTATGGAGATATACCGCGCAGGCCTGCGCAAGCAAGTTTCTTTGGTATGACATGTTAATGGCCGTCGAGCGACAAGATTTCCAAAAGCTGTATGGGTGGCCAGCCATACTGGAACTAGATTATTTTTTGTTAAATTTTTAGAGGTTGATTCTGGTATGGGTGGCCACCCATACAGCTTTTGTCGATCTTGTCGCGCGACAAACACAGAAAGTAGTACACGTGTGGACCCAAATGCAATGTCTTACCCGTGGTGAACCATGAGTAAGACATTGCATTATTGCCGCTGTCTCTACGTGTCCCTACCGGTCTTTATCTCAAGGAGGGACAAATTCTTCCCTCAGAACGGATGACCGAGGAATAAGGTCAGGCACGGTTTATGCAAGGCAAGTGTTACTAGACGTTGCATTAGTTATTACGAAAACTGCAGCACGTAAACAAACGACATTGCGCTCGCAACGATCTATATTACGTTCAGAGACTACAAATAAACAAGAGTGATCATCAGAATCCTCTCGCCTGTTGACAATGGTCTCTTGCGAAATAACATTGCCGTGTTCTACGATCACGTCCTAAGGACGCGGGGTTCGACGACGATCCCATCGACGGATTGAGTGACGACAAGGTTTGGAATTCATCAATAGAAACTAGGCAAAATTGTTGTTTACAAGCTATTCATGGACGAATGGTGAATTCTCACTGTAGTGTACGAATATCTCAGCGCCAGGGTTGATGAGTTCGTCGGCTTCTATGTAGATGAGATCTGTATCTGTTAGCTGGGAGGGGTGGTGAACAGGCTTCGACTGGGTAAACCTAGCATTCGCCTTGCGAATATTACCCATTGTCTCGTTACCAGCATTGCCGCGTGTGCTATTAAGAAATAAATCGTATTCTTCGTCGTCGGGATGATATCTCATGTCGTTGATGTATCCCCCAACGCAAAATGGGGCTGGAGTGACAAATATGGGCTTCTTTCCTTGCGACCTCCCCTTGATGTTGTTGAAGGCATGACCCTCGATCCTAATCTGGATGCTGTACTTGTTGAAGCGCTTGACCGTGACACTTAAGATACCTTCACCGTACGTCTTATGAACTTCCTTGCGGGATGCCAAGTCATGGTAAATGAGTGTACCGAAGAAAGAGCAGATTTTGTCGCCCTTCGCGAACATCCTGGAAGCAAAGACGCCCATTCCAGCTCTTTCATGTTTGATTGTCGACGGAGCAAGAAAAACACCTGCATTGGTGTAATCGGTGATCATAAGAGTCTTGGGGTCCGTTTGCTCCAGCAGTCCACGAAATTCGCGAGTCCACTTGTGCACTGGTTTGTTTAGGCAACGCACAAGGAACTCGGGATTATTCCATTCGGCAGTGATATGTGCTAACAAGTGTTGCGGAAGGATTTGATATTGAGGCATGCCTTTTGGAGATTTCCATCGAGGATCAGAAGGCAACCTGTAACTCTTGTCGTAGTCGTTGACGTACAAAGCGGCGTCCAGAAGTTCGGGGGAGAAAGGCACATCCGTTTTGCGTTCGGAAATGATGCGTGCAATGCATTTGAAAACATGCTTGGAGGCATGGCTGTAACAGATACTGTCCCTTTCGCATCCAACGAATTGGCGATGTTTGGGCAAGTCGAAGCAAGCTATAGCAGTTGCGAACGTTCCAGAAAACAGGTCCACGACGATGTCACCTGGCTGAGAAAATCGGCTGATGAGTTCTTTGAGCACACTTAGAGGTTTTTGCTCCGGCCGAAGGTCTGCCGTTCCAGAGTTGTCAGACTTCTGAACTCGAACGGATTCGGAAGGAAGAAGCCCCTTGCAGTTGTCAAGTACATTTCGATAAGCTGGATAGGTTGAAGCGACGTAGTTGAAGTTCTTGTAATTGACCATTTCTCTTTTTTCTGCTTGAGACGGTCCCAGTTTCGTTAAATGAACTGCAAACTCGGCAATAGACGACAGTGTATTGGAAGACCTGTATGAGGCACCGTTTCGAGCTGACAGGTGCTTGGTAAAGATAATTGGAACTGAATGGACATCAAAAGTCGGTCGCTCAGCTTGGGTGTTACGGTCGGTCTTGTGATCGTTGAAGTGCTTTTCCCATAGGCTGAACTGTTGGATACTGCAGTAAATAACTGCATGCCCTCCTGCACGAAGGAGACGGGCGGCTCTCTCGACGACCATTTTCATTTGATCTTCAGTAAGGTCGTCGTACGTTGCGTTCCTGGATCCTGCCAATCTTCTAATGTTGAACGGAGGATCTGTGAGGAGCAGCTGGACTTTTCCTAGTATTGGAGACGTGCAACCGAAGCTCTCCTCAGTATCTTGTATTTCCTCAAAGGGAACATCGTGCATCCTCAAGAAGGGCGTCATTTCCTTCTCTAGAGTAGCCCATTTCTTTTTCATCTCTTGATCTGTAATCTCTGGGAGTTCGGCAATTGTGTAGTCGTCTGCGGGCGGTGAACATGAACGTGGCTTGGTTTGCAGAGGATTTGACGGCCTGGCACTAGCTTCATCAATATCCATTGCGTCGTCTCCAGTCGCCTGGGGCATTGTGGACCGAATCTTCTGTACCAATGTGGAGGAGAGGAGTTGGAATCGAGATGGTACAACTCCTCCAGGTGGAATCTTGAAACGATCCATATGTCCCCACTCGGAATTTTGTGAGCGGGTGTATAAATCAGTCGAGCTTATTGCTTCGCGGACGTCTGAGAAGAAGTCTTCAGCGAATATTCTGATGGCGTTGTCCAATTCATGAGGGCGACCAACTACACCCTCGAAGGTGTCTTGGGCCTCATGAGTAGGTTCGACATCGATGTTGATGTGCTGAAGTTGTATGTAAGGCGCGAATCCATCAGTGCGTTTTGAAATGACTTCAAACTGCAGAGCAGAATTGACACGCACGTAAGGGAGGACCATGTCTTCAATACTTTGAAAGCCAAGTTAAACTGCAAATGCGTCCCACGCCCTTGCTATTGCTTGAATAGTTTTTCCAATCAGTTGTGAATGTTTTTTTAGACTGCTCGGAGAGATTTTTCCAAGGAATGCTTTGTCGGTTGTTGCCTTGCCGTCCGACAACTTTCGCTTTTTGCTTTGCGGTCTCTTTCCGGCCTTCAACATTTTTGAAAGGTATGCAATGGCTGAAAGGAAGACAAGCTGCTCAAATCGCGGGCATGGATCAGTGCGGAGATTGCCTTTCGCGAGAGACTGGGTCTTTGGGGCTCCAAAATCGGTGAAGAAACCGCAGATGACGGCATCCAACCTAAACCAGTCGCTCTCTTCTATTGCTGCGTCGATGAAATCGCGGACGCGACAGTCCGATTCATTTAGTTCGCAATCCGCAGCGAGAGCGATGCGATAGTACTGGCCATGAGCATTGATACACAGCTTGTTCTTCAGGTCGGTGGTGGAGTAGACTTCGTGACGCGGGGTCTGACTTCTGTTGCGAAGGATGGCATTCAGAAGGTCTGTAACTTCTTTCGGCGTTGCAACTGTACTGGATTCTCGAATCGTGAGGATCCATTTATAAAACGGCACGAAGAGTTGGTCCTTGCGAGAAGCAGTTTCGTTTGTTCGGTTCCAGATGCTCCTGCAGATGAGAAAATGCTTGACGAGGTACGCAATTCTTGAAGACATGGTTAAGTTATGGTGTGTAGCGAGATGAGAGAGCCTTGGTGTCGAAGTTGAGGTGGTTGTGGAGGTGTTCGACGAGGTGTTTGACGAGGTGGTTGTCGAGGTGGGTGAGGAAAGGATGAACTTGGAATCCTTGAGCCAGCGTTAAATTGACCTGAGAGAGAGTTGACCAAAAGCTCACTCTCCGGAAGAAAGGAAAGGCAACCGCTGAAAACGTGATTGGTAAGACCGAAAAGTGAGCACCTAAAAAAGAGTAGTTGAGAACGTGGGAAGGCGACCACATAAACCGGTCTTGAACCCGCCGTGCCATTACAAAGGTACATAGTTTATATAGCACGAAAAATATGGGTTGCCACCCATACAGCTACTGAAAATCTTGTCGTGCGACAATTCTTGGTTGGATTTTAGATTTTATTAATTTTTTTATATCCGTACTGGTGTTCCGTAGTGTAAAGCAGCGACACGGCCACCTGGAAGTCCGGGATGAATACCTTCGTGGTGCGGACCGTTTGTGGTTGGAAGCAGTGACACGGCCGGTTAAACGTCTGTGAGTACCTTGCTTGGTCAGCACTGTTTATTCACGGAAAGAAGGATTGCAACCGATTATTGTTTCCGTAAAATGTGAAAGGGAAGACCTGAAAGCGACCACTTAACGTGGGCGTTAATAGGAAGGAAACGCGGCCGCTTAGAGAGGCCTTGAACCATTTTGGAGAAGAATCATTAAGAAGGGAAAATGTGATTACGGGGGGGTAACTAATAGAGGAGAGAGTCAAAGAGAGCATAGAATCACAGAAGGCACCACACAAGAGAAATTTGTCCATTTTGGTTCGGTTTAAAAAGGTAATGTTTCTTCGTTTGATCACTTGTTCTTCCCACACGTGTCACACTTGTGACGGGGCTGTCGCGCGACAAGATTTTTAGAAGCTGTATGGGTGGCCAGCCATACAAAAACTGCATTAATTTTTGGTAATGTTTTGGAGGGTGATTTCTGTATGGCTGGCCACGCATACAGCTTGTGAAAATCTTGTCGCGCGACAAAATGTTTTGGATGGTTTAATCTATTTATTCTTTTACGTCGGTAGTGTAAAGCAGCGACATGCCCGGCTGAGGGTCTGGGTGTCCAGGCGAGATGATGACCTTCGTGGTGCTGACCGTGCGGACCGCTGTTGGTCTGGCGCAGTGACTCAGCAGTGATACGGCCGGTTAAGAGCGAGCGCGCAAATCCCTTCCTTGCTCGCGATTTTTTATTGATTAGTTAGTACGAGTTGCACGAGTTGTTGATAGATGTGAGGAGTAAGTGTGGGTGTAGGCCGCGCGTAACATACATTTGTTTAAATAGGGGGTTATTATCAGGGTTTCTGACACGTGTTACACCTGCACTGGGGAAAAGGGGCTGTCGCGCGACAAGATTTCCAAATACTGTATGGGTGGCCAGCCATACTAAAACCCATACAGCATTTGGAAATCTTGTCGCGCGACAAAACCATTTTTGGGCAAGGCAATTTTTGGTTAATTTTTTTTATGCGTGGTGTAAAGCAGTTTTGGGCAAGGCAATTTTTGGTTAATTTTTTTATGCGTGGTGTAAAGCAGTGACACGGCCGGTTAAAGCTCGAAATTACCTCTCTTGGTGTAAGGCAGGGACACGGCTGGTTAAAGCTCTGAAATTACCTTTCTTGCTGTAAAGCAGGGACACGGCCGGTTGGAGTCCCAGATTACCTTCCTGGTGGCGACTGTTTATTGGTTAAGAGAAAGGAAGATTGCACCGTTTTATTGGTCAAACTGCTTCGCCGGGGGCTCAGAAATCCTCTGTTCGAAGACTATAAATCGAACCGCATTGAGTTGGACACGAGACCTGCCCACAACGCACACAACAATTCCCACAACATTCTCACACAACACATACTCATCACACACACATACTCATCACACGTCTTACAACACTCAGCAAAGTTTTCAAGATGCAGCCGATGAACAACCAAGAGACTTCATCCTGTGGAAAGGGGACAGACGAGCACGAGGGCGAACAACCCGTTCCGATGGCCGTAGTTCAGGAAACGCCGCTTATGGAAGAAGAACAGGGACCTAACATTGAGTCGGACGTGGCCGACTACGGGGAGAGTTCCGAGGAGGAGGAGGAGAAGGACAAGGAGGCCATAGTGAACCAAGGTTCTATCTTCCGCACCTACCCTGGGAACTGTGATGCACCCTGGTGCAAGATGGAAACAGTTAACAAGCGCAAGTGCAAATATGTTCATGATGCCTGTGATGCTGGAGAGGTGAAGTTTTCCACCATTTCGCAAGACAAGAAAAGGAGCCAAAGCAAAATGGCATGTTCTGCAGAGTGTTTTCATAAGGAAATGGGGCTACCGTATACGGAACAGCACAACAAGCAGGCCCAGAACGAGACTAATAAGGTTGCTGACGTCTCTGACCTCATGGAGGGGATGGAAGGACTAACGGCATCCGCGAGTACGACGCAACGCCAAGAAGCGACGAGGAAGAGGGTTACCGAGACAGAGGTCTGGCAAGTTCCAGATTCCGGTGATGATGGCTCTCCTATACCCGTTCTTGATTCACCCGTGTTGGACGCTCCGATGGTCAACGCTGGCAGCTACCGTCAATTTCAAACGGAGATCAACATAGCCTTGATATGCGACCCGCCGAGGACGTTGCGTGTGATTGACCCGAAACACGTGGGGGACCTCAAGCACGACTTCAAACGTCGGGGGTTCCTTCCTGTCGTCGGGACAATCTCAGTCGCCCTTAAGCAAGACCCTAGGAGAAGTCCCCAAGAAATCGCAGCCCTGCACGAGGCAATCAGGGCAGGCAGGAAAATCGAAGAAGAAGTTTGGCTTGTGGATGGGCGTAATCGGCACACAGCTTTAATTCAATTGGGTGCCGACGAAGCGGAATGGACAGAAGCAATTAAGTCGCTCCGCGTGACGTTGTGGTGCGGTCTCACTGATGACAATTATGTCTCTCACGCTGAGATTCTGGGCATTGGGGCCCTCCTGAACGCATCCAACTCTAACGTAAAGAGGATATCGTTCAGTGACTCCGTGCATGGTACGGTGTCGTCATACAATGTGACGGCGAACCGCAATTCGCATGTGGACATGATCAAGCTGCCGGACAGGGTCATTGCTACTGCTCTGAAAAATATAAATGTCCTTCCGAATCTGAGTGACCGTCAGATTCTGAAGTACACGCTGGTCGGCCGCAACTTGGCTGAGCGACCGCATTGCTTCAAGATATTCTTGGAGGTGACAGAGAAGTGCGGTCAGCTCGGCATTGAGCATATGTCGAGCAAGGTCCTTTTTACGACCAAGGAAGCGTCCTTTTTTTACCTGGCTATGCATTCAGTTGCTGAAAGTGTCAACAACAAGACCGTGGGAACGTTCTCCGACATTCGCGACAAGTTTTATACTTTTATTGCAGTTCTATATCGGCATCTTCAGGCCATCTGCGAGTATAATAACATATCCGTTGACGACCTGTACAAGACGGAGGTCAATATTACTCCGAGCAAGAGTATCACAATTGAACGATCCCTTTGGTCGAGAATGGCGGCGTGGTCTTTTAATGGAGAGAAGGAACCTGAGGGCAAGTTGAGGTGGACTATCGACCGGCTCGAGAGCATCAACAGGGTCATCAAGAAGGCACTTGGACCTGAAATTCTTCCTGCTCCGCCTCGTGCACCAGATGAACACCCAACCCAAATGGTTGTTGAGGAGGTCCGTGGAGGTTCTGCAGCAACGGGTGAAGGTGGCCGTGGTGATCGTGGTGTTGGTGGTTCTGGGCCTGGCGTTAGAAGCGGTGTGACCCGTAATGAGGATAGGGCCGTGCGCAAGTCGAGTCGCAAGAAGAATATTCGTGTTCTGAATGCCGATATTGTTCCCGAAGGGGGACCGTCTACACCGCTGACGAACCCGAATCGCGTGAGGCGGGGAAGGACCGGCGGACCGCGGAAGAAGCGGAAGACTGGCGATGTTGGGGATGTGGGGATGACGGAAATCAAGCAAACCCTTCGGAACTTGAACCAGACCCAAATTGTGGATCTGATGACAGACTTAAATGCTGATGTGGTTTTCCGCGGTGGGTCGGATGTTGAAGGTCACGATGGGGAGAGATTTGAGCCTTCGACCGAAGATTTCGATGACTCTTTGCCGACACGTCTCCCAATTGGTTACGAAGATCCGGTCCCCTATGAGGGACCTTCTCATCCGGCTTGGATGCGATTTGCCATTCGTCTCCCGACAAGATGGCCGAAACCAAATCCTCTGCAGCATGTTAGTCCATTCCTGCAGGCTGTTCATATCCCCGACCAACACCGTGGGCACGTTGTGATCAAGGATGTTCAAGTTTTGAGGGACAACCACCATGTGGTTTTCTGGAGGGCTGCTCACAACTACTATCTAGAGAGCCCCGAAGAAATTGACCACTGTATCAGCAACACTGGACAGGACCTTGGTGCGTATGAAGGTGAGGATAAGATCTGGCTTGCATCAATTTTTGGTGACGAAGTGGCCTTGGAGTACTTTGGGAAACGTCGGGAGCAACTTATGGAGTCTGGCTTTTGCGTTCTCGAGGGCTTTCTGGACGACCATCGTATGCCACGAAGCGTTGGACCGAGCAATCAAAAGGTTCACGTTGCCATGGATCCTACCTTCTACATCCGGCTGCACAAGGAGACTGAAGGGATGTTTCCTGGAGGGGAAGCTCTGAAAGAGAGCGAGAATAGGACGGTATGGAATGGGATTGTGAACAGTGGTGGTACCCAAGATGCCATAGATGGGGAGAAGGGCGTTGGGCGTTTCACCTCGACGAATCACGGTCTGACGAATGTGGTTGAGCAGGATGTCGGGAAGGTATGGATGTGTCGAAACCGTGCTCTTCTTGACCTTCGCATTGGACAATGCATGGCTGCCTTGAAGATCGGAGACAACTGTGGAGGGAGGGGAGATAGGGAAATGTACACTCCGCACACGGGGGGTCGATGGTTGGTGACGACTAAGGGTTGCAAGCGCCAACAGCTGCACACGGACTTTGAGAGCATGTCGAGAACGGAGACGTTAAGCCGTGACAAGCTCCCTGGGTTCTTCGTGTTGTGTACTGCGGAGACGGAAGTGCCGATATGGGTGTGTCCCAATTCGCACACTGTGGTTGCGTCGGCCCGAACTGGAACGCTTGGGTCTGTGTGGCGGGGGATGGTGTGCATAATGGTGAACATCCCACCGTTTTCCATTTTCGTGGGGAAGGGTGATGTATTTCACTGCGGTGCCGGGTTTGATGACTATCTTGGGGACTCGGGTCAGTTGAGATACCATCTGTACTTTGTCCCCAAGGGCACAAATCTCCCAGATGGTGTGCATATTAACTTGGTCTTCAAGCCTCCTTTCAGAGCCAACGTAGACGACAACACTGACGACGAGGTTGGCGCTAGGGAACCGTTGAAACTGGGAGGTATGGAAGAGGATGGGGGAGAGAAGGGAGATGAAGAAATGACAGATGAGAGCTCGAGCTCTGGTGAGTATGATGAGTAGTAGAATACTTTCTATCCAGTAGGTTTTTTGTAAACGGTTGTTTTTTCATGCATTTGAGTCTAATCGCAGTCTTGTAACCGCACTCTAGGACTGCGAGTATGAAATTGGGGGGTTTTAGACACATCCAATTTCATGATAGTTGGTATATGTTGGTTAGTAATGGTAGGGTATATACCTGGACTACAGCGGGGGGTATACCTTGACTCTGGATGTAAATGCATTATTCGATGACTATTGTTGCGAATGCTATCTCATATCGACAGATATCTATGGACAAGTGTCACGCTTGGACTGGATAGTGTTAAGTCTGTGATGTAGGATGCCATACGGTCTAGGATGGCAGTGGCAATTGAGGACCAGGTACAGCTAGCGTAGCTAATGCCTTGTTGTAGACGGAATTTCACGGTGCTATATGCACAGTGGCTGCCGTAGGAAATCTGGAGGGCAAGGTGTGGATAGTACGAGGTATACCGTGCAGGCCTGCATGGGCAGGCAAGTTTCTTTGGTATGATATGTAATGGCCGTCGGGCGACAAAATTTCCAAAAGCTGTATGGGTGGCCAGCCATACTGGAACTAGATTAATTTTTGTTAGTTTTTTAGAGGTCGATTCCAGTATGGCTGGCCACCCATACAGCTTTTGTAGATCTTGTCGCGCGACAAACACATCACACGTGTGGACCCAAAATGCAATGTATTACACATGTGGATCGATATGCAATGTTTTACACGTGGCAACCAAAACGCGCGACAAGATTTACAAATGCTGTGTGGTTGGCCAGCCATACTAGAAGTATGTTGTTTTTGGGGATTATTTTGGAGGTTATTTCTCCAGAATAATCCCCAAAAATAATATTTATATCAATTTTCATCACGAAGTAAGAATTGTTGCGAATAAACACGAGGTATAAGATGCAGTACATTCTTTTCAAGATTTACGGGGGCAGTAAAAGTAGATGAGTGTATTGGTGCCTGCAACTCATACCAACTATTTGGTTCCGTGGTCTAACTAGTCATCTTACTGCCATTGGTCTAATTGTTTGAGAAAATTAACGATGGTGCGATAGTGACTAGGTAACCATGACTTCCTTTACAATTAAATACGTGTTTGTCTAAGAGAGGTGGACGTTGAAAAAGGTGGTTGCGAAGTGGGTTGCGTCTTGTGATCAGTGGGGAGCTGTGATCAGTGGCCACTGATCACAGGCCGGCAGGTGGTGTCGTACGACATCATCATTGCTGTAAAATTTTTCCAAAATTTCGGTGCAAATTTTGAGAGTTACGACCTGTGATCAGTGGGGAGCTGTGATCAGTGGCCACTGATCACAGGCCGGCAGGCGATGTCGTACGACATCGTCATTGCTGTATAAAATTTGCAAAATTGGGTGGCAAATTTTGCGGGATGGGAGTTGTGATCAGTAGACACTACTCACAGGCCGGCAGGAGATTCAGGAGTAAGGAGCAGGATAGTTTTTGTACATTAAGGATTCGCTGTGCTTCGGAGATTTAGGCGAGTAGGGGAGTAACTAGGATTAGGAGATTGCTGGGATGTGAAGATTACGTGGGATTAGGAGATTTGGTGGGATTAGAAGATTGGGTGGGATTCAGTGCACGAGAAACTGGATGATCTTGCAGAAATTAGACTAGTCCTTCCAAATGATGACATTTGGAAACGTTCTTGGAGTGTGTTGGTCTCGTAGAAACGGCAAGGGCAAAGGGAAAGGTCCTTAAGGAAAACATGGAAGAAGACTCGTCATAACTGGAATAAACTGGTAAAACGAGTGCATTACACAATTCTTAGACATTTGAGTTATAAACGTTTAAAACCAACTACAATACTACAATCCAATCTTCCCTGCAACGTGTACCGTACACGTTGGACACCTAACTTCTTCTTTACGCCCCAGCATGATGGGTCTAACACGTTCACAGCAACAGACAGTCTGGTTAATGCCCTCAAAGCCGATAGAAACAACATTCTCCGATTAGTATTCATCACGGCGTTGGCAACATGTCTGCATATCAATCGGATGTTCCACAAGCGGTACCTCCTTGTTAGTCGTCGGTTGGGATATGTCAATGTCCACAAAAAATGAGGGGTCCCCCATCACAACTTCATAGAAGTGACGCCGTGAGAAGAGTACGTTACGGAAGCCTTTCTCCGAAAGACCGATATCTGGAGGGCAAGGTGCGGATAGTATGGAGGTATACCGCGCAGGCCTGCATGCGCAAGCAAGTTTCTTTGGTATGACAAGTTAATGGCCGTCGCGCGACAAGATTCTCAAAAGCTGTATGGGTGGCCAGCCATACTGGAACTAGATTTATTTTTGTTAATTTTTTAGAGGTTGATTCTAGTATGGGTGGCCACCCATACAGCTTTTGTCGATCTTGTCGCGCGACAAACACAGAATGTAGTACACGCAGTGACCCAAATGCAATGTCTTACCCGTGGTGAACCATGACTAAGACATTGCATTATTGCCGCTGTCTCTACGTGTCCCTACCGGTCTTTATCTGAAGGAGGGACAAATTCTACCTTCAGAACGGATGACCGAGGAATAAGGTCAGGGTCAGGCACGGTTTATGCAAGGCAAGTGTTTCTAGACGTTGCATTAGTCATTACGAAAACTGCAGCACGTAAACAAACGACATTTCGCTCGCAACGATCTATATTACGTTCAGAGACTACAAATAAACAAGAGTGATCATTAGAATCCTCTCGCCTGTTGCCAATGGTCTCTTGCGAAATAACATTGCCGCGTTCTACGATCACATCCTAAGGACGCGGGGTTCGACGACGATCCCATTGTTAGGAGATTGGTTTTAGTCTAGGAGCCCGCCATTACCCTTTGTTTAAAACAGAATCGACCGAAGATTGAGTGACGGCAATGAATTCAAGGTTTGGAATTCATCAATAGAAACTAGGCAAAGTTGTTGTTTGCAATTTGCAAAATTTCCGCGCATATTTTGAGAGTTAGGACCTGTGATCAGTGGGGAGCTGTGATCAGTGGCCACTGATCACAGGCCTGCAGGCGGGTGTCGTACGACATCGTCATTGCTGTATAAAATTTGCAAAATTTCCGTGCAAATTTTGAGAGTTTGGACCTGTGATCAGGGGGGAGCTGTGATCAGTGGCCACTGATCACAGACCGACAGGGGGTGTCGTACGACATCGCCATTGCTGTATAAAATTTGCATACTTCTCGAAACACACTTGTCTTCATGACCCTGCTGCATATTTGCATCATTTCTGAACAAACGTATACGTGTCACTGCTGTACTTTTTGCATCCTGTGCAAATGCATTATTTACGTATTTTAATTAGTTCTAACTCTGCGTTGGCGTCGTGTGATCAGCCGCCGCTGATCACATGCCTCGGAGGGGTGCCGTACGACACTAGGTATCATTTCCCACCAAAATTTATAATCGCAATTCAATACTCATACTACTGTGTGTTTGCAGTGCACCGATCACTTGGACCGATCACTTGGAACTGATAACTGATCACTGACCCACACACACACACACACAAACACACACACGCTCACACACACGCTCAAACGCAAACGCACACACCTTCGTACGACTATATCCTCTTTCCTTGTTCCAAATCTGAGCATCGTGCATCCCTTTTCCGTTTCCCTCATCATACACCCACTCTCCTTGTCAACCACCACAAACGACGGGCCCCGAGTAACATCCGACCGCCAGGGGTATTTTGGCGACCGCCTTTCCGAACTTTTATCTTTTGCAGTTTCGTTCCTCTCTTCGCTCGCTGCACGAAAAGTCCTGCACTACGAGCGCCGCCGTCTCCGGAATCCAAAATATGGCAGCAGACGGAGACTACACGTTTAAGGAATTAGGAAAGACGTCAAGATTCGTCCTGCACTCGTATCAAGTGCTCGACCTTTGGAGACATGAACATCCCGGCAAGGAAATATCATGGAAAGACTATATGGCATGGGTGTTGTCTTCACATTTCTCCGCACAGACGACCCCACGGCCCATTCAAGTACTGCTTCAGTCCTTGTCTGGAAACGTCCTGCTGTATACTCATACGAAAGAGTCATGTACGGACATGCTGGATTCGCGATCTAATGCGAGATCGTTTCGCGTGTGTAAGAGCACGTTTGCGACAAGAGGAACTGATGGACGTGTTCGTGCTCTTATCGAGCATGTCCTGACTTCACACCTTCCTATGAGAGTTATGGCGTTGATCTGCCCTTCATTCACGTTCATCGGAGAGAGCAAGACTCGTCGCAAGTCAAGTCCTTTCCCGACTACTGAAGCAACCCCCTTTCAACAGCTGCTACACGTCTCAGCCGTGGTCAAGCTCATGGCAATTGTCAATAGAAGCAGGCCGAGTAAACGACGACGTCTGAACGCAACGCCGGATGAGGCTGTCAAAGTTCTCTCTGTACAAGGTCTAACCGACTTGCGTGACCCACTTCCGCAGAAGATTGGCTACATCATCGAGACTGTTGTCGGTGCTTGGAATTGCTTTGCAGAGTACCTCGGATTTCAAAGCTTGGAAAGGATGAGTGCACCCTACTTGAGATTGGTATCTCCCTTGGCGCAGTTTGAAGTGATTCCAACCCGAGAAGAAGGGTTTGCACCACTGTCTACGCTGGTCAAGTTTGTTGAAGACATGCCGGCAACAAACGATCGAACGGAGACCTTTTCCGATGCCTTCGATCGGCCTGCAATCGTTGACAGCAACCTTCGCAAGTTTGTGGGAGACTTTTTTCAAGATTTGGAACGCGCGTTATTGTCAAGTGATCTCTACTCTGCTAAAGAAGTCAAGGAAATGTTCTTTCTGACCAAGTACGTTCGACGCAGGGGCATCCTGCCCCCGAGATTCCGATCCTACTGTGCAGCATTGGTGAGACAGGTCAAATCCTATACGAGTGAAATCGCTTCCTCAGCGGCTGTTCCCGGTGATCCTTTTCCTCCTCCTTCGCCAGGTGCAACGACGAATCTGGCTTCTGCTTCTAGTCAGGTCGTATGTGCACGGCACGTTCTTCAAGTGGTGGGGGAGGCTGAATCCACTTCAACTGCGTCGGATGAAGCCTCTCTGGAAGCTTTGAATGAGGGAGAGGACGTGCACAACGAGCTGATCATTTTCTCTGAGATGAGGAAAGCAGCCGTGAGGATGTACAACTGCGACTTTGAATCTTTCATTGAAGCGTACGATGCCCTGACCGAAGACGAAGAGCTGCATGGAAAAGTTCAACTTGTCCTGACGGACCCTCCCTTCAATGTCCGAAGGGACAGGGGCCGCAACCATGCTGATTACGATGAAATCCGGAAAGAACAGTATGAGTCTTTCGTTAACTGCGTCGACGAGATGCTTCGTCCAGGAGGGCATGCGCTGATATTCTGCTCCGCTCAGCAATTCACTATATGGAGAGAAGCATTCACCGCCCATCCTACGACGTCTGGAGACTCATCATCATCGTCTCAAGCAAGCCAGCCCACATTTTGGGTTGCATCCACTCCGCTGTACTGCATATACCATCCATCTGTATGCAATGGCTTCCCTGGACGCGCGACGTTTGCGCTGTCCAACATGGCAGAAGTGGTCATTCATGTCATGAAGAAGGGTCCACAGTTCAAGGAAGGGAGGCTCATGGTGAACTACAAGTGTTTCAACTACGTTCCCTCCGAGTACCGTGCGACTCGCAATGTCATTAACAATGTCATGGGCCTCGTTCCGGGAGAACGGCACATGGTCAAGATCGGAGATACCTCTCGCATGCTAAGGCCAGAGCAGAAATGCGTGTCCCTTTTGAAAGAGCTCATCTGTCGTTTCTCCCAGGCAGGAGACATTGTTGTGGACCCGTTTGCCGGAACATTTTCAACGGCTATCGCATGTTTCAATCTGGACAAGGATAATGGAGCAAGGAGATTTATTGGTTGCGAAAAAGAAGCTGTGTGCTTCGAGCACGCCAAGAAGAAGGTCATTGAGAGCTACGCGGGGGCTATTGTGAACAAGCTGGTGGACGTAGGTCAGGTCATGACGGACGACGACATCCATGGTGCAGCTCTGTATGTGCACAACAGGAATGGAAATAGAAGAAGCAGGAATGGGAAGTGGGCACCCCCGTCGGGCCTACCTCCCTACCAGACTTTTCCAGATCACATTCTAGCCTATCTTTCAACGGCCTGGGAAAGCCCTGAGTTGATTCAGAAATGTCGCAATGTTCCGCTCAACGCTTGGAAACGCGAACTACAAGGTCGTTTTCATCAAACAGACGTCCACGCCCTCCGAGCGATAGAGGCAGTTCAATTCGGCGTAGCGTTGGCGCCCTCTTCTGTTCGGCATCCGAAGGCGGGACTCGGGCTTTTTGCTACAAGAACATTCGACGTTGACGACAACATCTGCCTCTACTACGGCACGTTGGTCTATCATGACCTTATTCGGTCTAAGTCGAAGAACAAGCCATACGGAGAAGGGCTGATGGGAGTGGACCGCGAACGCTTCATGACCTATGCCATGCTGGTGCCAACGCAGGGACGAGTTTTTCAGAATGTGACGGACCTTATTGATGGACAAAAGGCCATTTCAATCGTCCCTTCCAGATTTTGCGTCGGGGCTTTCATCAACGACCACCGCTATCACCCAGATGATAAGGATCACAAAGATTTTGTTGACGGTCGTCTCGCCAATCCGAGAAACGTCAACGTTGCATATGATCTGTCGGTGTCAAAAGTGACCTCGACGTCTGCGTTGCAGAAACACACGCTGATGCGCGTCAAGGCATTGAGGCTTATCAATCCTGGAGAGGAACTGTTCGCCGACTACATTAGAGATATCTTCATAGAGTAGGGGACTGTTGGACTCCATTCACAATAAATTTTGTGACCGCATCTTCCTTGTCACGGAGAGGAGAGAGGAGAGAGGAGAGAGGAGAGAGGAGAGAGAAGAGAGAAGAGAGAAGAGAGGGAGGGACTAGTTTGCCTGTTGCGCCTTGAGTTATCTTCCTATTGAGAGTTTATTGAGTATAATGGGAGTTTTGCTTTTTAGCGTTTTGCTATTTAGCGTTGAAGGGATATGGATCGGTGGGGGGTGGCTTTTGGGTATGATGTACTGTATGTAAGCCGCACTGAGCGTGCGGTAAGTGGTTAAAAGTGGACATATAAAAGTATGGAAAAACGGTGCTGGTTCTCGAAAAGTAATAGCAATGCAGGCGGCAATGCTTCGCAATGGAAAACGGTGGTTTTATAATGTATAATGGCGGAGGGAGAACATACCTGACCTGAAACGGCAAATGATGTATACTGCAGAAGCGAATGGCCAAGGTAGGGCGCTGTCGGGTGCGACACACTCGTAAGGATGGGTATCGACGGCGGTGGTGAATGTCCGACGACGACGGGAATATTCTTACATACATTTCGCAACAAAATGCCGAAATATTCGCCTCTTCGTATTGTCACCGCCAAGTTTGGTGTACCGATTACCGATGAAGTCCGAGAATGGACCGCAGCCGCCAATTAATTTCGCTATGTGTATCGTTTCGAAAAAATAGGAGTTGAAATGGACTGTTTACAATGAAAATCCAGGATGTGTGACACCGAGTTCCATTAAAATTGTGATGTGTACTGCTATCCCAGAAATTATGGTGTGCTGACGACCGAAAAAGACTATAATGTAAATTGTGTACAGTGATTCGCTTTCATGTTGTGAGGATTACGTTGACTCATTGCCATTGCATGAAATATGCGGACCTCCTGCTAATACGATTTGACATATCCACCACTTTTTCTTATATTCTTGATGTCATAACAATGAAAGTCCTTAATCTCTCTTCGTATTCTACCAAATGATATGAAGGATGTCATGTGTGCCACCATTTCCCAAATGTGGCAACATTAAATTGTCACCGCATCTTATGTCAAAAGGGAGACTGTTCACCGAAATACATTTGAGATCTGTGACAAATCACGAGACCCATAGGCGAGCGAATGTCAATGAAACAGGTAGAGAACCTCAAATAGGCCTACATGTCGAGGAGAATATAAAAAATATATTATAGGAAGTTGGGAAAGGAAGACACCTCTGTGTGACGGTCGTATCCTGCCGAAAAGTACAGTACAGTACGGTACAGTGAACAGCACTGTATGATATTCTTCCGATGTGACATGGGCGTGACCCTTCTTACAGGTGGCTGTCCACTCACCTCCGTGGCAGGCTCCCACACTAATTTAGCCCGGGATCAACCTTGCAGCAGCACCACCAAAGCATTCAGCGTTAGGCATTTGGATCCGTCCCTAGCCTGGCGAACGCAGGGCGTCCTAAAGGGCGTTACAGAAAGTTTCCTAGACCAGCAAGGAGACCAGCAATTTGTTATTAGAGATATGTAACGGCAGAAACATGTAGCATTGCATTCCATACGTTTTGATCATTCTCTAACTGTAACGGCAGTATTTTTGCAGGTTATGCATCGACAGCAGGAGAGATAGTTCCATGCTCGACTATTGCGATAATTATGTAAACTTCACCCTCCGCCATTCTTCCTGCCCTAAATACAAGGTTCTCGTAGTCCCTGACCCCTCTCATTTCCTCTTCCCACTTCTTCCTCTCTACAAAGTTCTGTCTGTCGTCCGTTGCGCATCATGAATGGCCCTACAGTTGTATACAATGAGCAACTCGATCTCCCATTTTGCGTACGGTGCAAACACGCAGTCGAATTTGATGGTGTAGTGAAGCATATGAAGAGAAACCATTTAATTTCGCATGAAAGCAGCATTCAGATTGCTGGCGAGATTGGAGACGCCCGAAGCCTGTCTCCCATTGTTAATGCATCGGCTGCTGAGATGAGACACAAATACTTGGCAACGACTGTGGTTGAATATCGTTCCGGACCTGCCCTTCCGCCTCTGGAAGGGTTTCCCACGGCACTGTGTCACAAGTGCCCCGACTGCGGATATCTGGCACGGAAAGGCGCTTCCGTTCGTCGAAATTGTGCTGCGAGTAAAGCGTGCAAGGGACATTTATCTCGTCAGCTCGATGAGGTGAAGGGACAGGCCATCTTTGGCGGAAACAAGTGCAGATACTATCAAGTCGTAGAAAACGGCGGTGACCTCTTTTCCGATGTCCTCGCAGAATCCATGAGGAAACTGCAGGGAGCCACTCCAGCGAGTACTGCCATCAACGAGGCCGGGATTTCAGAGATGAGCGCATTACTTTCAGTTTTTCGCTTCGACACTCACTTAAAGCGTTGTGGGCTTAAACTTTCTGAAGCCAGCTCCCTGTGCAAGAGTACTGACAGCCGTATACGCACACTTTCACGCGAGGTGGTCACAGCGTACCACAAGCAGGCCTTCGACATAACCGAACAGAAGGTTTGGATCAAGTCACACACGTTTATGGAGTCGGACCTCAACATTGCTGTTAGTCGGAAAACTGTGGAGCACTATGACAACAGAATGGTCCAAGTACTGGAATTCGTCTTCAACTTGATGTCTTCCAGCAGGCAGTTGTATCAATATATACCTCCCGATGCCATTCGGAGTGCAGAATCTCTGCGAGCAGATTCCAATGCACCAATGGCATCCAAGTTGCGAAACTTCCATGATATCCTACAGAACCTCCTTTTTCGTCACAACGAAAGCAACGAACTAATCGCCTTGTTCATCTCATGCTACAGTGTCATTCTCGATCGCTCAAACGAGTACCGATTTGCGAACGCCAGCGAATTGACTCCCATTCTCGCAGCCGTGAAGCACTTTGCTCGCTGCCTAGTCGTGATGGAAATATATCTCTACAGCTCTAGCGACACTACCGAGTCTTGGGAGCGAGTCTTGAAACTGAATCACCCGCATGTGGATAATGGCCTTCAATATGTGCAGTACTGCAGGAAAGTCTGTAATCGCATCAAGGTTGGGGAAGTACATAATATTCGCTTTCTAATCTGTCCGACGCATCCGAGATGCGCAATTATTGATGGAATCGAGCTTTCTTTATCGCAACTTGGATTGAAAATGAAGCAATTGCAGAAAATTTCATTGGGATTGATGCAAGAAAAACTGCTCAATGGACTCAGGATTACAGATGCATTCTGGTCGTCCGTTCAAAACCTGGACGACACAATGACAGATCAAACTCCTGGCTACTGGTTTGGAATGCACAAGGCAAACCAACATCATCTTTTTCATTGGTCTCAGGCCTTACAAGGCAAACTGAAGCCCTTACTCCTGGAATCGGACACATCCCTGAACGAAGACAAAGCCAGAGCATATCTACAAGATTGCGAAAGTCTACAAGAACATATATATACGCTCTTGCAGGTATGCTCAGGAGCACCGGCAAGGGCATCCGAGTTGGGGATTTTGCGGGTTTGCAATACGGCAGTAGGACAGCGGAACATCTTCACTCAAGCAGGACTCGTGTTTACTGTCATTACGTATCACAAGGGTCGCAATGTGCACGATGGTGTCGGCCGTCCCATTGCGCGATATCCTGATGCTGTTACTGCGGGTATCTTGCTCATCTACTTAACAGTTATTCGCCCTGTCGAATATGCCCTCGTCGACCTCCTCGCGAAACCCAATGAGGTCCCAGAAAGTTCATCTGTCAGAAAATTTGACCACGTTCATGTGGACAGTGCCATATCACTAGGCGAGAGGCATCGTGACCACCTGTTCGCCAGCCGTGGAGAGCCTTTCGGAATTTCTCGATTGCGCTACTGCTTCGAAAAGGTAATGAAAAGTGCGGGAATCCCAATTGGAACCAGTCAATACCGGCAGTACCACAGTGGAGTAGTGAAAAACTTCCTCGCGCATAGCGAGGAGCACGAAACAAACTGCACGGGAATGCTTCACACCCAGGCAGGACATTCAGAGAATACCGCTCACCAGATATACGGTGTATCCCCCCTTGATATGAAGAAATTGACGGCTAGCCAGCTTGAGCGATTCCGTCAGGCCTCCAAAACGTGGCATGAAGTACTTGGGCTGTTTGACGGGGAGCCGTGTTCTTACGAGAACGCCTACGAGCAGCTGCAAATGACTGCTAGTGCACTGGATACTAATGCATCAGCAGGGACCCATCCGATCGATGTCACAAGTCACATTTCGCGTCTTGAAATGACTCTTCAAACTCGCGTTGAGGTCCTGCACAACGCCATTCTCCATATCTCCGACTCTTTACTTGGGAAAAGGCGACTAAATGAATGGGTTGGTACCGAGGGATACGCCGTTCTGCCCGAGAAGAGAATCTGTCAACCTCCTTCGCTGCTGAAGCAATTGCAGATTTTTCTCAATAAAAGTGACGCGCATTTCAAGTCCCAGGAACAAGAAAAGGCAGTCGTGCATTGTGTAGCACCAAAGAGCGACGCCTTGGTCGTCCTGCCAACTGGTGCCGGGAAGTCGTTGACTTTCATGCTTCCCGCTTTCACTCACAAGACAAAGGTGATGGTTGTAGTCGTTCCACTTGTGGCTCTGCAGCTTGACCTTATCAAACGCTGCGAAGATGCAGGTATCCAAGCCTGTCAGTGGAATGCGCGGGATGTAGCCGGGGCACGTATTGTTGTCGCCAGCGCCGAGCATCTGTCTTCACCAGACTATCAATGTTTCCTTAGGGAACTAAAGGTTATGAATAAGCTGCATGCAATATTCGTGGACGAGTGCCATCTGGTTTTATTATGGCACAGTTTCAGAGAAGCCATGAAGTACTTGCGCGGTTTCATTCGTCCAGAACTCGTCAATGTGCCAGTTATCGCTCTAACGGCAACAGCCCCACCGTCCATTGAACAACAAATTACTTCCGCATGTGGATTGTCAGACTTCATCACTGTGCGTCAGAAAACGTCGAGACGGAACATCAGGTATGAAGTTTACAACGTGAAGAGGCAAAATCTCAAACGTAAGGTGGACGAAATGCTTGACTATTTGCGTAACGTTTCCGGTACATCTCCCTCCAGAGCCATCACTTACGTGCAAACAAAAGATGAATGTGACTCGCTCTGTATGATGTTACAAACCCTGAACCCGGACATGCCTTGCTTCAAATATCATGCAGGTATGGAAAAGGATGACAGAAATGCAATGCAATCCGGCTGGGAAGATGAATCTTATGGACTTCCGCACGTCATGGTTGCAACGAAAGCATTTGGATGCGGCATTGACATCTCCACTGTTCGGATTGTCGTACATGCTGGTCTTCCAAGCACGCTCACTGAGTACGTGCAAGAAAGCGGACGTGCCGGTCGTGACGGCCAACCTGCCAAAAGTACTGTGCTTAATATTATCGATCAGTTCAATCATTCAGTTGAACCGCAATTGTCCGGTTTCGGTCCTGTACATGGGCTTACAGAAGCAGCTGGTGAGTGTCGTCGGTGGCTGGTGGACCTGTTCATGGACGGGTGTTCTGATCACCGACCTTGTCAAGAACGTGGGATGGAGGCTTGTGATATTTGTTCTTCCGAAGGAAGTGGAATACGTTTACGTAGACGTGCTTCCGAATTCCAAAACGAGGACACCTGCAGGAAAGAAGTTCAGATTCGACCTACAAGGAAGCGCGTGAACGCTCCAAAGAGGACAGAATCTCCGCAAACACCATCGAAAGTTGCGCATACTCCATCGGACACGGTTACGCCTTCTCGACGCCCTACTCCATCGGACACGGTTACGCCTCCTCGACGCCCTGGTAAGGACTCGCGAATGAAGGCGTGGAGCAGTTGCGCCTCTGAGACCTCGGCCAGTGCAAAAGACATATGCACTGGGTATTCTCCTCGCCTGACCAAGTTCTTTTGTCCTGTATGTAGTGTGAAGAAATCGTCTCTCGTGGAACACAAACCCAATGCCGATGAAAGGTATTGGGCATGCTACAACCGTCGTTGTTTACGATGCGGCCAGGAAGGACATGGCGTGAAACAATGTACGATGTTTCGGGGTATTGTAGGGGCATGTCGCTGTTGTGGTGTCCGCTTCTGTTTAGGGTCTATTGTGCACCCAGCGAAAACCTTTGGTCAGAACAACTGTCCTATCAAGAAGATTATTTCTATGGCTCTTCTAGTTTGGAATGATACAAACATGAGACAAGAGCTTCGTGATGCATTCCAGCATCTCTCTTCTGTGAGGACGGTAGAAGAATTTGAAAAATGGATCCGTGGTAACGAGAACGACTCCGAAGCAGATAAATTTGCAGAAATCGAGGACCCTGGTCTATTCAGGGTCGCTCCATGGCTATTTCAGAATGTTCTAGGAATACGCATGTAGTTTTGGATGATTAATATTCAAGAGTGTTCTAGGAATAGTCACATAGCTTTGAATGATCACGTAAAGTGTAGAATTTCTCATTGGCATTTCTCGGCGTTGGACAGAAGACAGGAGGGCCGGGTATGCGATAGCTGTGCTATGAGTATCGATGTACAAGCAGATGTAACGAGCAATGATAGAGCAATGATCAACAGAATGGTATGGTCTTTGCTAGAAGATGAGATCAGTGGACTACCAAAAACAAGTAAACGCGCTTGCAAAGAGCCGTCGATTATATATGTTTTCATGAAGTTTTTATCTTCACTTCTGCAGATTTGCTTTCTTTGTTACAGGGGGGTCGCCATATAGTGCCATCTTTGTTAGTGTCAGCTCAAACCCCTAATCCCTCATTGAACACGAGCCTAAATCAATGCCATATAATCACATGCTTAATGCAATTGAACATTCCACTTCACTTGGACCCATATTTCCAACAATATGGAACACACCATACTACCGTGACTACCACACACTATGAGACTCCCACTCCCCCCTAACTTTCAAAACCCATGCGAAGAGGCCATCCCACAAAATCATATAGAAAATAGGCACAGCACTACAGGAGAGTACCTTCCCCCTCTCCGATCGCGACACCGAGCACCGCACTCCTCGTCGCTAACTCTGAGCTAATGGAGAAGTTCAATAAACTTCGAAACGTTCCCAACTGCACGCTAGTACTAGCCACCAATAGCAGCCAACCCCTATAACCTATATTCCCCCTAACCCCGCAGGTATACCCCGACCCGGTGTCCCAAGTGAGCACAGCCAATGGACGGGTGTCGTGGATGAAAGGAACGATTGCATGAAAGTCACAGTGTCAGGGCGAAGGCGTAGATGTGCGAGGTGATAGTTGTACGAATTCTGTAGCCAATGGACGGGTGTCCCAAGAGAGAATGGCCAATGGATGGGTGTCTCCAGAGGGAATGGCCAATGGATGGGTGTCTTAGATGGAAAGCAGCAGTCAAAAGAGAGAGAGCCAGTGAGTACAGTTTTAAGGCGGGAAAAAGGGCATTCAAACCTGAAAGGCGGGAAGAGTGGGATTCAAAGTAGCCAACAGGTGAGTGCCATGTCAAGAATGATCATAACGAGGGCTGCGACAGGGATGAAACCAGCGATGAAACCTTCCATCTGACGAATAGGCCTTCCGTCCGAGATTCGGGACTTCCATCCGCCACGGAGCGTGGGGAGTGTTTTGGCCCGTGCTTTGATATAATTTTTGCAGATATTTTATGGAGCCAGTAGGCCTTCCATCCCAGGAAGGCTCTGTCAATGGACGTGACTCTGCATTTGGGCACCTTACAAGTGCTTGCGGTGGTTGATTGTACGTTATTGCTGTAGAAAGTACGCCTCTGCATGATATTGTACGTTGCATATTGTGAAAACATTTGTGATGGTTTTAGTGGGGTTGGTATCATCTTGCTGCAGTTCATGCATTTCTTACTATACTTGAGAGTGTTTTACACGTATCAAGGGGCATCATGGAAGGTCTTTCTTTGCGGCCTTTTACACTACTGCAGCTTTGGTAGGGATACATCTTCCCAGTTGAGATCACGTTACAATGTGTTTGGTTCGCACGTTTATGTGTAGCCATAGCAGTTTGTCATCCGGAAAATGTGTATCTAAATCCTCCAAGTTCATGCTGCACATGTAATCCCCATGTTACGTCAGGGTACTGGTATGTACCGTGTGAACCTTTTCCCTTCCTTTAACCCGTACACGTATGTTGAACAAACATGATACACCTTTTACATAAATGGGGGATCTTATTTGTTCATACAAGACAATTTGTGGTAAAGTTCTATAATTGTAACTACACTCTTCCACCGTAACATCGTCAAGTTAAAAGAAGTGAAATTGTTGTGATTCTTACATTTAGTATGATAATTTAATACATTCACTCATATCAGCTGGTATGTGTGGGATAGTTCTGTTTTTTTAATTCCTGCATGGACCAGTCCTTCGAATAATACGCAAGGGCATAGGCATATTGGCGCCACAATAGGATTTGTATTCTGTTTGCAGTGCGCCTAGTTTATGCCAACTAGTTTTTTTAATTTTTTAATTGTCCGTTGAGGGCGGTGGCTTATCCCTTAATAATAAATTTTAAAGCATCAGCAGTACGCAGTACGACTGCACAACCGCGTTCAGTAAATGAATGAACATGACGTAGTAATCATGTTTCTATAATGCGGGATGACGTGTAATGTTCGAATTGGTGATGAAAATATATGTCCTTAATGAAAATCGTACAGCCTTTGTTCGTGTAATATTTTGAAAAAATATTTCATATATACTATTATAATGTTGCCATTTTTTTATTATTCCAAAACTTTCTCTAGTAGCAATGACGTCATGCTCTACAGAGCACAACGTCGTCATCTTGTTTCCAGGCGGCGGGTGACGTGTTGGATTCAAATTGATTATGAAAATATACGGTACGTCCCAAATCACATGCGTACAGTTTTTGTGGGCTGAAAGACGGTGTGCGTCCCCCTCTCCCCCCCCCGCGCCGTAAAGTAGATGTATGCTGTAAAAATTGGCGACATACAATTGAAATCTGCAACATTTATTGACGTTTTTAATATTATTATAAAGGTGACCGACGCCGTCGCTGGTGTCCGACGCCTCTCCCACGAAAACGCAAAATTCGCGCCCCACCCCGTGACGCCCGTTGCGCCGTGAGCCTATGACTCGCGCTCGTGCTGTCAACACGTGTGTAGTATAATCACCCCCAACGACGAGGGGGGTGAGTACTGACAGTTCGGAAAGACCCCGATCGGCGGGAAGACAGAAGCACGGCCCACCCACGGTACCGAGCACGGGCTCGAGGTAGCGGTGGTAGAGCGGGATCGGGGAGGACGCGCGCACGCGCGAGCGGTTCTACGCCTCGACGCCCCGGAGCGGTACTGGGTGACGATCCAGTACCGACGGGCGGAGGCGGAGCCGGCTCGTGGGCGTGCTACGCGCGTCCTCAACCCGCGCGCGGTGCTACTCCTAGGTAAAACGGACGGAAGTACCTAAAAGTAAGCGGGCGGACCAAGGTGGAGGATCCTTGACAAGTCCGTGCTTGTCGTCCTCCACCGCCGGCGGTCCGCTCATATTTAATGTACATTGTAGTCTATCATAACTCTACAGTAGTGCCGGTCTACCGACACTGTAACGCTGTCAGCCGGCGGGGCTGACAGTCCACGTGTAGTACGCGTCCCGAACACGTGGACGACACGTGTGTGCGCGCATGGCTGTAAGGCTCGTTGCCTTACTGTCCCTGATCCAATTCTAATCTAATTTCCGTTTGGGGTTATACCACATCACCCCCCGCTCGAGTGTGAACGTCCGCGTTCACTCCTGAGGCTTGTAGAATCTGTCCGTCCCACTGCCTGAACCTTCGCCAGCACCGCCGACGGTGGACAAACTCCCTGGCGCTCTTGCGTCCGTGCGTTTCTGTCATCCGCGATCGCCATTCCCCGTCCGAGTGGTTTTGCGATCGAGGGTGGCCTTTCCTAGAACTCCTCCTGTGCCCGTCCCTGGATTCTTTTTCCTTCCTTGTCCTACCGACCCACCTTCTCGAGTCCGCGTTGTCCGCCGCCCTCCACTGCAGCGGTTTCCAGTTCTGAGTTCCGCAACCAATGTCAGGTTCGGTCCTTCCCAGGTCGACTAACTCAGTCTTACAGCTGCACGGCGTGTTGCTCGCGATCCCGACGACCCCTTCCCGCCTCTTACGATTGCTCCTGTCCTTCCATCTTGTTCGTTCCTCTTCTCTCTATTCTGAACAATGTATCTGTAGGGGTTTCACTCTTGTCAGACCGGGGTAGTGTCATCTCTGCACGGTGGCGTGAGGTGGTGTCTGCTGCGAAAGCAGGGCACGGTGTGCTTGATCGTTCGGGCACGGGACGAGGTGCAGGTGGTCGTACTCGGTGCTCGTATGAGCAACTGGTCCTTCCTTCCGTCCGCGCGGTGTCCGGTTTGTGCGAATGGGCGGGCTTTGCTCCTTGAAACGGATCAGTGTGGCGGTGCCCCCCCGATCCTCGCGACGGCAGTTGTCAACCGGACCGTGGTTGGTGACATCATGCTGTGCTACGCCCATACTGCTCGTGTGGCTGCGCGTGGCGGAATGCCCCACGCGTGCGAGGGACCGGTCTCCCCTGAGTCGGAGTCTCCGTCGGTCCTTCTCCTCTTCCTAATTATTTTCGACGTCGTACGGGGCGGTTGCCTTAGACAAGCGGCGCTCATTCCGGTGGTTTCCGTACGGCCCCTCGCGTCGCAGAGCTAAGCGTCGGAGCCGGTTTCGTCGGCGTGGTTGTTTGCACCCCGTCCACGCGCGGTGTGTCGTGTGCCTCCTTTCGTGGCCCCGTTTTCCTTCTTCGGCCAACTGCACGCGTGTTCGCAACGACCAGACCATATTATCTCTCACAGCTGTTCACAGCGCCCCGAAAGCGGCGACCTGCGTGACAATAGCCTCAACACGCATACCCCCTCCTCAGTCAGACCCCTTTGTGACCGCGCGGCGTATATCAGTCACCGGGTCTCGGGACCCTAGCATTGCCCGAGGAGCCCGTTGGTCCGGAGCGGGGAGAGAGCGTGCTTCCGTCGCGCACGCCGCAAGAGTCCGAAAGGGGTCCCGGTCTCCTTGGGCTACGGGGCATCCTCTCCGGGGACCCTTGGGCGACGGACTTGCGCATACGCGCTTTCGACGAGCGGGGGCGTGGGTTGGCATCGGTGGCCGAGAGGGAGTGGCGGAGGCGGTTGTCCTGTGGTGCACCTCATGAAAGTGCCCCAGCGTGGTGCGCGTTCGTGCGCGGCGGCGGTTTTCACTCGCCCCGCTGTAGTGCGGGATACGCGGCGGCCCTTACACTGGGCAAGCTCACGCTGCGTGTGCCGTAGGGTGTCCTGTAAGGCGACGGTTGGCGCATGTCGCGCGCGCGTTCCGCCGATTCTTGAGGTGGCTTGTAGAGCCATCGCCCTTCGCTCCCGGGACCCCCACCGGCGCCGCTGGTAGGCAACTCCCGCTCCGCTTCGGGCTGTCCCATTCCTCCTCTTGATAGTCTCGACCGATCGCCTCCACTCCGTGATATCGGCCGTCCTATCATGGCCGACTCGACCTCTCTTCCTCCTCCGCCGCCGTCCGCTGGCGGCAGCAAACCCGTGGCGGCGGGCGCGTCCGTCGTCGCGATTCCTTTGCCGCGCGGGGTCGGGTCATCGAGCGCGTCCCCTGGATCGCAAGGGGACGACATCGCTCTGACCCGTCCGACCCCGCCGGCTCCTCCGGCTTTCCAGAAGTCCCGCTCCCGCTCCACGACCGTCTCCGTGGAGCTGGTGGCTCCTCCCGTGGGGCCACCAAAACCGGTCATCGCGTTCCGTCCGGCTGCCCAACCGACCTCAGCGGCCGTCGTCCTTCCCGTTGCGCATCCGGGCGTCGCCCGCGGCTCTGCCGCTCCCGCGGCGGTGGGGGCGGCTCGTGTTCCCGACGATGCATCCTTCGGCCGTCGTACCTCCGTACCTCACCCCTCTTCCTCCGGTCGGGAGGGGGAGGTGGCCTCAGCCACGCAGTGGTTCGGGGTTCCGTCTTCCGATGTCCCACTGCTCTCTGTCGACGAGCTGCAGTACCCTTGGTCACGCCGGGGCCGTTCCGGGATCACCGTGGCGGAGGTGATCTCGTGCGGGTGGCTTCGACCCGATCTCGCCCGCGTGTTTAAGGTGTACGAGACGGGCGGCCTCGAAGAAGCGTCTTCGGCCCTTCACCGCTTAATGGCCGAAGGCGGCGGGGTCGGCTACCAGCTCCCGGACGAGCTGCCGGGCGACCGTACATTCGCGTACAGCGTGGCGGAGGTCATCTACGTTGATCGTATGGGGGCGCTCCTGGCCGGGTCGGTGCAGGTAGACCCCCGACGCTTCGTGCTGTCAAAGGTGGCGGGGCTGTACGTCTCGCCCCGCCCCTACGCCTTCACCAAGCCCCTCGTGGCTCTACAGAAGTCCTCGTGTTCCTTGATGCGGCTATACGCCGTGGGTTTCGCTCACCACGACTGGTCCGCCTACAGGGGAGAGAACGAGGCGGACGGTCGTGTCATCCCATCTGCCGCCTTCGCGTCCGGGTTGTCGGTTGGTGATTTTCCCGCTCTCCCCTTGGTCGTGCGGGAGAGCTTTCCGTCGTTGGGGGTACACCCCTTGCTGCCTCCCATTCTGAAACATTTCAGCATCGCGTGCGCCGATCCACAGCACCCAGCCCACCCGCGGCTCGCGTACAACTATGAGCGCGAGTGGGCGTGGTCCGTGTGCTGCGCTTTCATGTCGGAGGTGTGTATGAACAAGCGTGCGTTCGTGCAGCCCGTCCCCACGGTCACGTTCGTGGGGCGCGTCGCGTCGGGCCTTCCCGACGTCGCACTGCATCCATCCGACGTCGGCTCTGCTCACGTCCCGTGGACGTTCAACCATGCCATTAGCCTCATGGGCCGGGTCGGAGAGGTCAGTCCTCTGAACCACCGTTCGTGGATGGACTATACCACAGGCGCCCGTAGCTCCTTCCTGACGTACGAACCAACCATGGACGCCTTCGCCGCGCGTCCCCGTCCCGTGCCCCCGGCCGTCGGTAACGCGGAAAGGAGGGGAGGGGTTGGTTCCGAACACCGGCGTGGACGTCGGAAGCGCTACCGGGACCTCGACGCCGTGGGCGGAGACTCCGTTGGTGTCGCCCTGTACCCCTCTCGACCGACGCGGGGTGCCGATCACGACCCCGCAGGTGGTCCTGTTCCTTCAGACGCTGTCCTCCCTGTCCCACCACTCGACGCGGTGGGGCCGGGCGCGCCCCGGGGGCGCCGCATACGTGAGCTGGTGCTTCCCCACGAGGAGCTGATGGTCGCCCCCAAGGTAGTGCTAGCGTTAGGCGTTGCCAGCCGGCGAGCTTGGACCGTAGGCGGGTTGGTCGATACCCTGGCTGAATGGTTCCTCACTCGGAGTGATGAAGCGCGCGGTCTACGTGACGACCTGGCAACGCGCTCCGCGGAACTGCAGCGGGTGAACCGGGAGCCAGTGTCCGTGCGCGAGGCGTCCGAGCGCCAAGCCGCGGCCTACGAGCGGGCGGTGTACGATCGCGAACGCTACCGGTGCGAGCGCGACCGCTTGCGTTTGGCTCAGTCGGCGCCCCTACCAGCTGGTGGCGTTCCTCACGGCCCTGCTACCTCTACCATCCGTGACCCGTACGCCGCGTACGGGTCTGACCCTCGCCCGTCCCGAAACTGGGCGAGCGGTGAGAGTATGACTCGTGTCACAATGCCCTCCTTGGCGGACATGGACGCCGAATTGCCCCGGCACCCGGGGTACTGTCCTCCGAACAACCGTGGGTCAGGGGCCCGCGTGCCCTCAAACGACGCGAGCGGCTAACCGCGCGGTCTGGTCGTCAACCGCGCGGGGCCCTTCACCCCTCCGTCAACGAGACTATGGAAAAAAGGGGGGGGCGTTGATTCGTCGCCGGGTCACAGTAAAATTGCTTCCCTGGTTACGTGTTCTTTGCGTAGGTCCTCTTCTTCCCATTACCCTTCATGCCCTCGTTGCTTAGTACCCCCTTTCGTATAAGTCCATCAAGGCAGACGCATCATCCGTCCTCGGCCAGCTGTCCAAATTACTACTGTGTAGGGGTATTGGTGTTTCCAATTAACCCCCCCTCCCTGCGGCGTTCGTTTTCGGGGGCGATCGTTTCGCATTTTTCCGGGGCAAACTTCGCCGCTCCTCCTTAGCGGGACCTCCCCGGCTTGTGGAGAGGGTCAATCCTGAGTCCTTGGCCGATCTGGACTGCTCCTGCCCCTCGGTTCCATACGACCACCCCCGTTTGCTTACCTTCCTTCCTGGTGCGCGGCGAGCATCCCTCTGGCAGCCCACCATTTCCCTCGTAGAAGTCGTACGCTTTGCCGTCTATATCGCCACCGACGACCCCCCCCTCCGCGCGTTGGTATCCTCCGTGGCCGAGCTGGGGTCGACAGGTTGTTGGAGGGCTCTCCAGGTCCTGCCCGTGATGGGCATGACGGGGCGGTGGAACGTGCAGCGGAGGCCGCCGTCACGGCGCACAGCCTACTTGGCCGTCTCGTCGCGCGTGCCCTGACAGCACTGCGCGGGCCGCGAAGCGTTCTCCTGGTTGCTCACCGAGGTCGTCAGGACGGGCCGACAGGAGCATGGAGACGTAGAGCGCGAGGCGGCGCGGGGTTGGGGAGCGCGGTGCGTGTTTGTAGTCGTAAACTGGCGAGCGGAACTCCTCCTCTTGCACACGGCGTGCAAGCGCCCTGTACGACAGCGGTTTGCGCACGGTGCTGTTCCTCAGGGGTTCCTACCTGACTTTTCCTGGCGAGGGACGGACTTGCTCATCCCCCTCCCTGTCTCCTTTTTCGCGCCCCTCGCCCTTCGGGGGCGAGGGCGCGGACGCGAAACACGCGTCTTCTTCTTGGCGCCCCTCGCCCTTCGGGGGCGAGGGCGCGGACGCGAAACACGCGTCTTCTTCTTGGCGCCCCTCGCCCTTCGGGGGCGAGGGCGCGGACGCGAAACACGCGTCTTCTTCTTGGCGCCCCTCGCCCTTCGGGGGCGAGGGCGCGGACGCGTAACACGCGTCTCCTTCTTTGCGCCCCTCGCCCTTCGGGGGCGAGGGCGCGGACGCGCAACACGCGCGGAGCGGGGAAAGAAGGCCGGTGTCGAACAGGCTTCCTGACCCGTATTGCGATCGGCCCAGGGGTTGTGCGCGGTGTCGGTGCGCAACGAGCCGAGTCGGGGTGTCGCACCGCGTTCTACCACTATGACGTCGTCACTTCATTAGACGCAACAGGCGGCGGTGGTGATTCGTACAGTATCCCGCGGGGCATTGCGTGTCTCGTATACCGACGTGCGTACGTTCGCTCACGTGAGTTGCCCTTTTTTTCGATTAATTTTCCGTTAATTTTTCCATTCCCGTGGTGGCGGATTGACACCGAGCGAGCGGGGCGCTGCGTGGGGTTGCCGCACTGTACGACAAGTGTCCCCATTTCTTCTCATTTTTTCACACCTCATCCGCCGGTAGTGCTGTCGAGACCGGGTCGGGGGTATGACAGTGTAGTTTTCTCCTTGCCTCAATTTTCGCGTATTAGCCGTTGGCGGAGTTGCTCGTTGTCTCATCCGGGACCCCCATTCTCACGAGCCACAGTGACTCTCGGTCTCTACACCCCGCGTTTCAGCTCCTCTCCACTATTATTCCAAGGGCTCCCGTGATTCCGTTGGGGTTGCCTCAGTCGTTGGACCTCCCCTCGCCGCGATGATCGGACTTAACGGAACGTCCGGTGACCCTGTTCGGGGGGGGGTGTCCGACCTTTCAGCTCCGGAAGGGGTACTCGACTCCCCTTCGAGCTCTGCGTCCTCGTATCGTCGGTCACTGCGGGGTCGAGATCCTTGCTGGCAGTCCGCACTGCCTCGCCTTTACGTCGTGCGTCCTTGGGTTTTGGGAGTCAAATACGGCTTGACTTCTGTGCGGTCCTCATGTCAACCGTAACGAAGCGGTTGAGGCTTTACGTCGTGCGTCCTTGGGTTTTGGGAGTCAAATACGGCTTGACTTCTGTGCGGTCCTCATGTCAACCGTAACGAAGCGGTTGAGGGCCCCCCTCTCAAGCGTGAACGTCCGCGTTCACGTCAGACGTGAGGTTCCTGCCGGTGCGTCTCCGGAGGCGTTGGGCGTAACGAGACACCAACTCCTCCGGAACGTGAGTCCGGGCGGTCCATGTGGGCGTGTCGTAGTCCGCCCACTTGATGAGGAACTCGATTGTTCCGTCCTCCATGGCTCGATGCCGGAGTAGTCGTTCCACGGCATACTACGTGCCCTTGGTGACCTTGTCGGCAAGGTCACTTGGGGTTGTCGTGCTCGCCCGCGCCGCGCCCGTCGGTGGTGGGGCGTACACGCAGCGGTCTGCGGAGACGCGCTCGGTGACACCATCACGATCGATCGTGATGGTTCGCCGGTCGTTGGCGAGTACCTGGTATGGCCCAACGGCGGGCGACGCGAGTTTGTTAGACGTCTTTGCCCCATCGGTGGGGTTCAGGTAGACGTAATTACCTGGCTTGATACGTGCGTTGAGCCGTCTGACCCGCTTATCGAAGTCGCGCTTGTACCGAGCCTGCGTCCGACGCAGGCTCCCGTACGCCTTCTGGATCGTGTCGTCCAACGTCTTGAGGAACTCAGCGCGCGCGTTGCCCCTATCGGACGGGGGCGCGTCACCGTCGGCTCTACGTAGAGAGAACTCCGGCGGGGGTCGGCTGAGGACGAGCTCGAAGGGCGTGGTACTCGTCGTACGATGTACGGGGGAGTTGTACGCGTACGTGAGCGGCCCCACGTACACGTCCCAGTCGTCCTGATGTTCGCCGACGTAATTGCGTAACATCGAAGCGATGGTCCGGTTGTATCGCTCGACTTGCCCGTTCGGCCGGGGGTGGTACGCCGAAGTGTACAAGTTCGTCACCCCCAGGACACGGCACGTGCTGTGGAAGAACTTCGCGTTAAACTGCGGTCCGTTATCCGACAGTAGCGAGCGTGGGACGCCGTATTTAAATACCCACGCGTCGCAGAACGCGACGGCTACCGTGTACGCGGTTACGGTCCGCAGTGCCACAACTTGAGTCAGCTTGGTGAAACGGTCCGTAATTACGAGAAGGAACCGTTTCCCTGCCTTCGTCTTGGGTAGCGGTCCCAAGATGTCGATGGCGAGGCTCTCAAGCGGCCGTGTTGCCGGAAACAACTTCAAACGGTTGAGGTGTTTCCGCAACTTGACACGGTTCATCGCGCATGTTCGGCACCCTCGCACCGTAGCTGCGACATCTGCAGCGAGATGGGGCCAGTAGTACTCGCGACGGAGCGCGAAGTACATACGGTTCTGGCCCGGGTGCCCCGCGATGGTTGGTGTGTGGCAGAGCTGGAGAAGCCGAGCCCGTAGCGTCCGTGGCACCACGACCTGCACGATGTCAGGGTCGAAGGGGTGTCTCCGTTTGAGCACCCCGTGGTGGTCCTCGAAGAACGCGGAGTCCCGGGACTCTGACTGTCGTGCCAGTACGGTCTGGCAGAAGTCATCCACGCGTTGCTCTTCGGCTATCTCCTCTAACGTGAGAGGGGCCGGAAGGTCGTCCTGCGGAGGGGCGACCGTGGAGGCGGGCGCGCCAACTTCGGGTTGTTCGGCGCGCTCGATGTCGACAGCGTCGAATTCGTCGTTCTCCTCCCAGAACGAGGTGGGTCCTTCAAGAGCGGGGGCCTCGTCGTCGCCCCTCGGCTCGTCGCGCGTACGGACGCGCGACCCTCTTCGCGATCCGGCTTGGTTCCTTGTTGTCACGAAGACATGGACGGCCTTGTGATCGCACCTCGCGGTACAGACGTGGTCCGCGAGCTCGTCCGACATGTCACGGACGGTCGTACCCGCATCGAAGGTGGGAATGTCGTCATCCACCTCGACGGCTGGGCGAGGGTCGTCGGTGACCCTTGGCGACACGAGGCGTGACAGGGCATCGGGCACCTGGTGCACGCGCCCGGGGCGGTACTGGATGGTGAAGTCGTATTCCGCCAACCGCAGTCGCCACCGGGTAAGCCTTCCGGAACTCTCCGTAAGGGACATAAGCCACCGGAGGGCATCATGGTCCGTCCGGACGATGAACTTGGTACCTTCGATGTACGGCCGTAGTGTGCGGACGGCCCACACTACGGCAAAGCATTCGCGCTCCGTAGCGCTGTAGTTGCGCTCACTATCGGACAGTGAGTACGACCAATACCCCACGGGGCGCCAGTCGTTGGCGCCTTCGTGTTCCTGGAGCAACGTACAGCCCAGTTGATAGGCACTAGCATCCGTGTCGATCATGTACGGCCGACCGTACCGCGGCAATGCTAGGATCGGCGGGGAAATCATCCGCTCCTTCAACGCCTCGAACGCTTGAAGTTGCAGCTCGGTCGGGTCGTCGAAGTTGGGGTCCGCGTCCTTGCGCGTCATGTCCGTTAATGGGCGCGCAATCTTCGCGAACCCCTTCACGAAGCGGCGGTAGACGTTGCACGCTCCGAGGTACGAGCGCACCTGCGTCAACGTCCTCGGAAACGTGAACGTCTTGAAGGCGTCCGCCGCCGCTTCGGCGACGCTCAGCTTACCTGGGGAAATGACGTGCCCCAGGTAGTGCACCTTCGGTTGGAAGAAGCTACACTTCTTGAGCTTGAGGGAGATTCCGGCGCTCCTCAGCAAGCTCAAGACAGTGTCGAGATGCTTCGCGTGTTCTCCGTGCGTACGGGAGAACACAATGACATCATCCAGGTAGACGAGGCATATCTGCCATCGGACGCCAGATAGGATGATGTCGAGGGCACGTTGGAAGGTGGCCGGTGCCCCTTTTAGCCCGAACGGCATACGCAAATGGCGAAACGTTCCCATATGCGTAGTGAACGTGGTCTTGTCCCGGTCTTCCGGAGCGACGGGTATCTGCCAATAACCGGAATTGCAGTCCAACGTCGTAAAGACGGCTGCATCTCCGAGCGAATCGATGCAGTCGTCCATCCGGGGCAGCGGATACGAATCCGCTGCTGTCTTCGCGTTGAGACGCCGGTAGTCCACGCAGAACCGAAGAGACCCGTCTTTCTTCGGTACGAGCACCACGGGGGACGCCCACTCGGTGCTCGCAGGTTCGATTACCCCTGCGTTCAACATTTTGTGGACTTCCCTAGCGACCATCTCACGCATAGCCGGCCCCTTTCGGTAGGGCATTGAACGTATCGGATTCGTACCCGGTTCGAGGGGAATGCGGTGTTCGGTCGCTCGGATCGTTCCGAGCGCCCCGCTCCACAGACTCGAGTGCTTACGGAGCATCTCGAGCACGTGGCCCCGGAACTTGTCATCATCGATGTATGACAAGTCGATTTCTTTTTCCCAATCCTCCGGCGGATTTTCGGGATCCTTTTCAGAGGCGGGTGCGGTGCCCCCTTCCGGCGGCGGACACTTCGCCGGTCGGCCGTCCGTACCGGCTCCTCTCTTCTCAACGGTTGCCCCCTGGGCGGAGCCTGGTCGACCAGCTCCTGCCGTTCCGACTTGATCGGTCAAGTCGGTGAGGTGTAGCGCGTGCGCGATCTCCTCGGCGATGCGACGTTCGGGCGTCAAGATCGCGAGGGGGTTGCGCTTCGCGTATCCCACGACGGTGTGCTTCGGAAGCCGCCTTTCCTGTCGCGAAAAGTTCGCGACGATGACGTCGAAGGTCTGGTTCGGCAGGACCTCGACGACGCCGTTCGTCAGCCTCACTCCATGTCGGTGTTGGAGTGACGGCTTCGGCTCTATAAACACGAGTCCCCTCCCCGTCGTAGTAACGCGCACACGGGCCTGCGACCTCGCGGGAATGGTAACCCAGCGGGCGATTCGGATCGCCTGCGGGGCTTCGCGTGCGTCAGCCCGGCTTGTCTGACGTCCGTGCCGCCTGGTTGGGGGAGTCGGCTCCCCCTTCCCGTCGACGATGGCAACGGGGCCACCTTGGCGGAGCTCCAACCGTTGAGCTTCGATGTCGATACTTCGTACGTGTGTATCAATGAAGGCCGTACCAAGGAGGACCGGCACGGCGAGCTGGTCCGCCACGACGAACGGAATTCGGAACGTCGTGTTCCTCAACCGCACGGCCAGGCGTACGACGGCCGAGAGCTTAAGCGGGTTGCTATTCGCGCCTGCCAATCGGGGCAGTGGCGCGTCGCGGATGACGTACCGCGACCAATCGGGAGGAAGGTCCGCCTTCCTCACCAGATTGTACCCTGAGCACGTATCAACGGCGATCGTGCGGGGCTTGAAGGCATTTCCCTCCGTGGCTATCGAGCCGAGGACGTTGTAAATCTTCGACGTCATAAGGCAAATGACGCCGTCGACCACCTTCGGCGTGCCCGGCTCGGCGAGATCGTTCCGCCTGGGCCGCCGGCGCCGGTTCCGACTTCTCTTCCGCGTCCTTCGGCCTTGGTCGCGGGGCGCCCTTCGGTCGGCCGCGTCCCCGCGACAAGTCGCGTTCGTACGCGGCTTGAATTCTTCTGGCGGCCCCGGGTCCCCCTGGGTCGGGCCGCTGGCGCGTTCGATGCGCTTCTTGTTAGGCACTTGGCTCACGGTTGCCACAGTGCCTACCTTCATGTGCGCCGGGGTCACGGTTGCCTCAGCGTCTTCGTCCTTTCGCACCGAGCTTACGGGTGTCTCGGTGCGCTTGGGCGGGGTTGAGGGGAATAATATCGGTAAACATTCCCCTCCCCCGCCGGGGACAAATAGGGGCGGGTCAAGGTTGGTTTGACAAGACGGTTCACGCGACCGCGCGAACGTAACCGTCTTTACGGGTTTTTCGAACTACCCGAGCTGTCAGTGCTATTCGCTTGGCTATCGTTAGCTAGCGCGTCGACGGGCCCCTGGCCGCGCGGATGGGGACGGTTTCCCCATCCCGACTGGCCATCTTCTACGAAGTAATCGGATACTTCGTGGCCTTGGATTGCAACGTCCGGCCGTTGCAATATTCGAGGGGCGGAGAGAACGGGCTCCCCTCCACCTCCTTCCGTGGGCTGGGGGTGCGTCTCACCAGCCCAGTCTTGGAGGTACATGATGGCGTTCTGTACCCCTTGGGGCAACGGGGGTCGGCCCCGGTCGCCTCGCCCATCTCGACGGGGATATCGCGTATCCATCCGACGAGGGTCACGTCGATCCCTTTGATCGGTCCCCGGGTATCGGTACCCGCCTTCACGAGGGGCAAAACGGACGCCCCTACCCGATCGGCTCGGGTCACCTCGACGCGGGCCTCGGTCTGCCCGCGTAGACTGCTGGATGAGATTGCGCATTCCGGGGCGCGTCTCCATCTGATAGCGGTAGTTCCTGTACGCCGTGAACTGACGTTGTTCAGGCGACAGGAACGGGCACGCGTACATGGCGTGGCCGTACGTCCGGCACAGCCAACAAATGTACGCGCTGCCATCGGTCGACGCGAAAGTCGCCGCGTGGCGTGCCTCCTCATCGGTGAGTCGAGGCACGTTAGGCAGCCCGCGGTCTCCTTCTCGACGGGGGATATCCAGCTCGGCCATGTTGTGGTTCGGACCACCCATGGCCCTCGGCGTGTGTGCGAAAGCCGTTGCGAAGCTTCCGGTCGAACCGGTGGAAGCTGGCGTAGGGGGTCGGCCCCCTGCCCGTTCGAAGCCTTGCGTGATGAGGACAGGGTCGGCCTGCCACTCATCTTCTCCAATGTGGAGGGCGGTCCCCGGCGAACTTGTTCCGTGCGACCTTGGAGTTCGGACTCCCTTCGCTGCCGGCTTCGGGTCCGGCAGCGGCAACCCGCGACGAGCGCGGTAGGTTGTACCCTCGGCCGTTGCGATACGGCGAATCGTTGAGAGTTCGGTCTTCTGTTGTCCGGGCAACCTTTGCATCGTCTCTGCCACTGCGGCCCGGGTCGCAGTGGACAGCCCGCGCACGAAGTAATGCGCGAGCGCTTGTTCTGAGAACACGGCCGTGCATCGGAACGCGGCGGATTCCAGCCGGTCTGCGAACGTGTTCTCGGTTTCGTGAGGAAGCTGTCGCGCCGACGCGACAGCGTCAAACGCTTCCCCCAACACGTCGTCGGTTAGGTAGCGTTTGATGAATTGGTTGACGAGGCCAGGCCAGCTCGTGTCGTCGTGGAGCTGGCCGGCGCGGAGGCCGCGCATGGTGTAACTCGTATACAATCGCTCCGCGTCCCGCTCGAGGAAGTGAGCGAAGACACGGATTGCCACACCTTCGGTCAGGTGCTGGGCATTGAAGGTTATCCGGATATCCTTCAGAAACGGGAGCAACTGAATCGCGTCAGTACCGTCGAAGCTCTTCATCGTGGGACGGAGCCCACGGCAGCGTTGGACGTACTTCGCGATCCGTCCCGCGTCACCCGAGGTAACGAGCCTCGAGGTGTTGTCCAACCGATACATGCGGTAGTTCGCGACTGCGCTGAACTCCTGTATCATGGTGTGGACGGGCTCGAGCCCGGGTTCGGCGGGGCCCAACGTTCCGAACGGCGTGACGGGCAACGTTCGGACGTCGACGGGGCCGGGATGCGCGGTAAGATCCGCTGGCTGGTAGCCGCCCCAGCGAGGATCGAAGGGGAGAATCGGTTCCCCTGATCCGCGGGCGACTCCTCCACGGCCACGGTCGGGTTCGTCCGGTACCCGTCGGGACTGCCGCATGCTTCCGGATGCATACGGCAGGGCTTGAGTCTCGGACGCGAAGTTCGCGTCCGCTGTCGGCTTGATGTCCTCCGCCCTCCGACTGGTGACGGCTCCAGTCGGGGGCCACTCCTGCGCTCCGGATGCGCCCGGAGGAACAGTGGCACCGGGCCCACTCGAGGGGGCTCCGGGCGGCCTCTCGGCCGAGGTCTGTTCCATCTCACGGGCACGGCGGCGCGTTGAGTTGAGCTCCGCCGCCATGTGCGCGAACGCTCCCATCTGTTCGGCTGATGGGAAGGGTTGCGGGTCGCGTCGGACCCCGGAGTTTGCACTCGCGGGTCGACCCGCAACGTCCATGGCGGGGGAATCGATGCGCGCCTCTTCGACCAGTACCAAACGGGACTGTAGCTGGTCGACGAGAGCGCGCAGGTTCTCCAAGGACTGAGTTACGCGCTCAAACCTTCCTTCGCGGAGGGAGCGCAACTCATCCATACAGCGGGCGTAGACGCTGTCGGAGACGTCGATACGGAGGGATGTTCGGACATCTTCGATATACTCCGCGATGCGATCGTACATCGCGCGAGCGCGTCCTTCGGAGAAGTCGGGCGACGGTTCGCGGTCTCGGGGACCAGCGTCGCCGTCGCCGACTCGGACGCGGAGCGCGGCCTCTCGCACATCGGCGGGCTCCGAGCGAATCGAGGTGGGATATTCGCCACTCATCTCGACGCGTACGGACGCGGAGGTAAACGATAGTCTTCTCGGTTCGATCGTGAGAGTCTTCTAGGTCGGGAGACCACTGTAGTATAATCACCCCCAACGACGAGGGGGGTGAGTACTGACAGTTCGGAAAGACCCCGATCGGCGGGAAGACAGAAGCACGGCCCACCCACGGTACCGAGCACGGGCTCGAGGTAGCGGTGGTAGAGCGGGATCGAGGAGGACGCGCGCACGCGCGAGCGGTTCTACGCCTCGACGCCCCGGAGCGGTACTGGGTGACGATCCAGTACCGACGGGCGGAGGCGGAGCCGGCTCGTGGGCGTGCTACGCGCGTCCTCAACCCGCGCGCGGTGCTACTCCTAGGTAAAACGGACGGAAGTACCTAAAAGTAAGCGGGCGGACCAAGGTGGAGGATCCTTGACAAGTCCGTGCTTGTCGTCCTCCACCGCCGGCGGTCCGCTCATATTTAATGTACATTGTAGTCTATCATAACTCTACAGTAGTGCCGGTCTACCGACACTGTAACGCTGTCAGCCGGCGGGGCTGACAGTCCACGTGTAGTACGCGTCCCGAACACGTGGACGACACGTGTGTGCGCGCATGGCTGTAAGGCTCGTTGCCTTACTGTCCCTGATCCAATTCTAATCTAATTTCCGTTTGGGGTTATACCACAACGTGCGCGTCACACCGCACGACTCCGCGTCCACAGCCGGCCCCTCCCAGCGCTGTAGAGTCGCGCCCCACCCCGTGACGCCCGCTGCATCGTGAGTCTATGGCACGCGCTCGCGCCGTCGACACGCGCGCGTCACACCGCACGACTCCGCGTCCACAGCTGGCCCCTCCCAGCGCTGTAGAGCCGCGCCCTTCCTCGCGGCCGCTGCGCCCCCCCACCTCCCCCATACGGTTGTTTTCAAATAATTTGCATATCCGAGCTATTTTGGCGTTGTCCAAAATGTAGGGCAACCCCCCTTCAGTTGTTCAATTATTCGAAGTCTGACAAGATGAGAGACGCGTCAGCGATTTTTTGTACCTAGCCGTCGAAACCTCCCCCACGGAGCACTGGGAGGCTTTTGGCCTTATGATCGGTATGTATAAATGATATGTATGCAACTGTACCAGTATCGTTCTATCGTTCTTCTCGTCTTTGTCCAAGTTTTTCCATCACTCCTGTGACGTTGAAATCTCGCATCCGCTCTTGCAATGACCTTCAAACATTCAAGCCAACATGCCAATGAGTCGCCCGTGACACTCTTCAGACACTCTTCTCCCACGTCCGTCCCTCTTCCACCCTTTCCTTTCTCCCTCGTCCCTCGATACAGCGTCCCGCTCGTCCGTCCCTCTTCCACCCTTTCCCTTCTCCCTCGTCCCTCGATACAGCGTCCCGCTCGCTGCCCGCACACATGCCTTACGAATGATAGGTTGCCCATGTCCCATTCGCGATGCTCTATGCAGGTGGCGTGAACGCCACCTGTTCAGGTCGAACCCTTCCATCTCGCTCGTACTGTAGCGCGGCGACGGCCGCATCTGCACTCTCGGTTCAAACTCTACCGACACCACCCGTTTCGCACACTTTGAAACACGCAAAAAAAATTCCTGAACGACAAACACATGATGAGCACGCATTACAAACAACTAAAGCCTTTTCCTCCAACCTTGGTCCCACGTCTCACTCCCTTCCGCCAAGCAGAGCTGTAGCAAACCCCCTCATCACTTCTATCGTATCACGACCGTAGTCCCTCAGCCCCGCAATCTCCCGGCGCGCCTGTGACACCGCATCTCCAATGTTCCCGTCGGCGAGTAGTTGAAACTGCACCTCGTTCAGGCGGTGCAGCATCAGTTCCTGTGATGCAATTCGTCCAGCGATGCTCTGTAGACACCGCTGCAACCCCGCTGCCATCGGCTCCGACGCCGACGGTAGGGGAGATGGCGCATCCGTCATGTGCGAAGCACCCTCCATCCCGCAAGCGATTGCCGCCAGCACTTCGTCGCTCTCCGTGCTCATCGACAATGGGAGTGCTGGTGAACACACTTGGTCTTCATATCTATCGCTCAGCGTGCCCTCATGCTCACCCTGCATCTCCTGCGTCCTCATCACATTCGCGTGCAACGTCATCGATCCAAATAGATGTTATACTCCATTTTCGTTGCACTGTAGGCTTCCACCCTCGCCTTCAGTGATGTGGCCATCGGGAGCGTAGCCTCCTGCAACCGGCCAAGGGACGCATTTGTTCTGGGCTTCCCAGCCGACCGCTGCGGCGAGCTCCTCTTGTATTGCCTCCCCATATACCCGCTCCTGGTGCTGCGCGGTGACCGGCAAATACTCTACCGGGATGCTGTGATCCTTGACAGCGTAAGTTTCATATGAAGTGTCCGAGGCTGGAGATTGCTCTTCCGGGGAACCATATGGAGGCTGGTACTGTGCTTCCCAATGCGCGGGAGGCTGGTGCTGCGCTATGCCATACGCAGTCTGCTCCACTGTCGCGCATTGCTCCTCCTTAATGAAGTAGTGTACACGCCCAGCAGCCTGCGAGACTCGGGCCGGCTGCTCCTGAAGCGCCGGTGTGTTTTGATTCGGTTGTTGGTCACATGTTGGAGAGTTGGTGGTATCGTAGAACGGAAAAAAAAGGAGTCAAGATGACATGATGAGCGTCGGGATGAGGGGTGAGGAGGGGAGAGGAACGAAAGCTAGTACGGCGGGGTTGGCTGTTTATAAAGAGCGGGGCTATGGACGACGGTGTGGGTGGGGGAAAGGGGTTCGCTAAGGCGCAGAGCGGTTCGTTACCATATGATTCACTCGGTTGGGGGGATGAGGGGGGCGAGCGAGGGACTGTTCCTCGTGAGAGGCAGATTGTATGAGCACGGGCCAGTTCTGCATACACCTTCCCAGAGCCGCGCCGTTCCACCTTCACCGCTTGCCTACCGCTTTACCTTCAAACTCCCGCGCGTGTCCGCTTCATTGTACACATTCGCCTATCCGTGCGTGACCCTCCAGTTGACTGCGGATGGTGGTCGCGCCTCGCGCGTTTCTGCACTACACCCATTGCCTCGTTGTCCCCGTGCAGTCGGGGAGCAAGCGGGGAATGCTCTCCGGGCCACAGCCGCCTGCTTTCCGATTTCTACGTGCCCGCTGGAGCTCGCCGCCGAGCTCGCCGTGATGCAGGTCAGGGATGCTTTCAGGTCGCCATCGATTTGTTGCTATCAATTTTGGAGAGCAGGGGCAGCTCGGATGGACGTCGGAGCAACGTGCCGTTCGGGGGCAGCTTGAGAGGGGCGCAGTGGGGATTGTAGAGATGGACGTGGACGGCGGGCCATTAATGAGCATGAGCAAGGGCAACTCTTCCCGCTAATTACGGGTGTTGCATGCCGGCGGTATTCGCAAAACCATCCTCCTCGCGCTCTCCCCTACAAGTATATTCAGAATCCCTGCCACATTCGCAAAAACAGACACGTTTCTACGCTCGTACAAAACTATTGAAGCGGTAGCATCCGGTCAGTGGATCTGTGATGGTCCGACCAGACTTGCCGCCGCTGTTGGCATTCGCAACTCCCATAATTCCACTCTACATTTGACAGGCAGTCTCCCAACTGGCCGGTGATAGTTGTACGAATTCTGTAGCCAATGGACGGGTGTCCCAAGAGAGAATGGCCAATGGATGGGTGTCTCCAGAGGGAATGGCCAATGGATGGGTGTCTTAGATGGAAAGCAGCAGTCAAAAGAGAGAGAGCCAGTGAGTACAGTTTAAGGCGGGAAAAAGGGCATTCAAACCTGAAAGGCAGGAAGAGTGGGATTCAAAGTAGCCAACAGGTGAGTGCCATGTCAAGATTGATCATAACGAGGGCTGCGACACGGATGAAACCAGCGATGAAACCTTCCATCCGACGAATAGGCCTTCCGTCCGAGATTCGGGACTTCCATCCGCCACGGAGCGTGCGGAGTGTTTTGGCCCGTGCTTTGATATAATTTTTGCAGATATTTTATGGAGCCAGTAGGCCTTCCATCCCAGGAATCTTCAATAGCGATGCCAATTTCGACGCCTAACCTCCCATCCGTCCAACCCATGGGTATAGGAAGTGATTGTGATACTGGTTTCTTTCTGAACTTGACATGCAAATCAAATGTGCACAAATGGGTTTTTGGTACTCAGAAATCATTTGTTAACGGTGTAACCCAAGACTCAGGCATACAGGGGATAATGGGCAAGTGCTCAATTGAATTGTCTTCGTGAACGTCGTTAATATCGGCAAATGGGAAGGCATGACACGTTGTTTACTTGATGGGAGCAAAGCTGTAACTTGGATACTCTAAGATAGAAGATACTCATGTTCCGAACTAGCATCCTCAAAGTCATGCAGAAGTGCTATGACTTGGTAAGGACTGAACTTGTAAAAGACGGATGCAAACCAAGCGATGTCGAAAAAAACTGAATCAGAGACTTATCGAAATGGGAGAGCAACGACGATAGAGAGAGGCGTCATAAGACAACGGTAGTGGGAGCAAATGTCCCTTAACAGGTCAATTTCTTGAAGCGAAGAACGTAGAGATGCCATGTTCAGCGCCTTGTCTTCGGCAAGCAATCCTGACTGCAGGGCTTGAATAACTTGGGCCCTCGACTGCTCTGAACCAGGAGGGCATGCCAGAAGCAAGCTGATGCAGACATTCCGAAGATATCCAGGGGGTCCAAAAGAAACTGGTAAAATCATGGCGCGCTGGTAGAGCCACTCATGGCGATTCAATCGGGAAAGAGATGCCATGGTTTTCGAAGGTGCGTCTTCCCGCTGCACTGATAACGTTAGTCTGTTTATATGCAACACCTAGGTGGTGTTGAGTGCTTTGTTTGACTTTTCGAACTTGGACAAAGGCGTGACTATCAAATCATTGTATAGATTAAACAATGGGATATTATTGCCAAACATCACTCTAAGAATTCTAACATTTTTGCAAAACATCATTTTTAGAGCAGTGTGCGCTGGTTTCACGATTAATCGTGATGGCATGTACAGATGTGGATTTGTAATGATCGATTGGTCTATAAAAGGTATTATATTATTAGGCTGATGCTGCACATATAATTTGGCTATGTCGAGAGGTGCATGGAATTTGCTTCTTTGTATCTTGATTGGTCTGTAATGATTGATTGATCTATAAACGATATTGTATTATTTGGCTGATGCAGCACATATAATTTGGATATGTCGAGAGGTGTATTGAATTTGCTGCTTTACAGCTTGATTGGTCTATAAAGATCAATCCATTATAGTATGATGGAGCACCTGTAAATACACTATGCCGAGAAGTGCATTGAATCTTTATGGATTGTTTGGTCTATAAAAATTAATCTCTTTTTGGTCTGATACACCACATATATGTTAACAATTCCGAGGGGTGTAACGAATTTGTAAGATTTGGGTCATGAAACTTAGGACTGTCACTTAGAGAAGAGTGAAGTCGGACGGCGCCTTTTCTTCCGTACATAGGAGTTGTGGTACGTCCACTTGAGCGGCTTTTGTCACACCCGATGGGTCTGTTCAGTCCTCTTTTTTATAATATTCCATGTTCGCGGTACAGATAGGCAATTGTTTGATACGTACAAGTGCTCGTTTTGCAGTACACACTAATCCCCTGCAATAGTCCGCCTTGAGATTGAGAATAGAGCCAAGCTTAGTGAGCGTCTGTTTCCGACAGTTTGTTTATTTTCTCACTGCACAGTGGGAACAGCAATGTTGTTGTCGTTGCCGCAGTGAACATCATTCTACAACTGTTTTTCATTGTTGCACCCCGACTGTTGTGGATACACTGAATTGTTTTCGTAGTTACGTCTTGTACTTACTGCTCGTTCGATGGTCAAGGGAGTCGGCGGGCTATACCCCGGCCCCTGACCATATGGACGCAAGGGCCCATTTTAATGAACGACAAAGACACTCTGAGCCCACCATACAAAAACAACCAGACCCTTTCCTTCCATGCAACTATTGCCTGATGGGATCTGAACTTGTACAACGTGATTGAACATTAGGGGCATAGAAGCAAGTTCTCAATGGAAATCGATTTTTATGAACGGCTATTGTGGTTTCCTGTGCGTCCGAGAGGATGATCAAGCTCGGGAACTGCATATTCCAACTCCGAGTCTACATCTTCAAAGTCGTGGAGAAGTTCAAGTATTTGGGATGGATTGAAACCGAAGAACGTCGCTGCAAACCACGCAATGTTGTCTAACATCGGTACATAGAAAAACCTTGACGGAAGGGCCACGATGACATAAAGAGGCGTCAGAAAGCACCTGTAGTGACTGCAAATGTCGCGGAGAACGTCGATTTCTCTCTTGGACTGGAGAAGCGAAGTTGTAGTGAGTGCTTCTTCGGCAGGAAGCATTCCGTGACGAATGGCTTGAATGAACTCCTGTCTTGGCATCTCGGCCCCAGGAGGGCTGGAAATCAAGGCCATCCTGCACAGGCGCCTTAAGTGGGTGGCATGTCCCGGGAACGATTCAAGAGCAGTGGCGCGCTCATAGAGCGACCAAAACCAGTTCGTTCGAGCTTGAGAAGACATGACTTGCTGATACGAAGATTTGGTATTGCACTTCGACTTTCGGTCCATCTTATAGACAAGGTTCTGCATATCAGGCCAACTTCTCGACTCACGTCTCATCGTCCATAATCATTCCGTATCTAAAACATTGTAACAATACTGCCACGAAACATTGTAATATCACTGCCAAACCCCTTTTTCAAAACAAGTAAGGCTGCTTTCAGGTTCCTGAAACTGGCATGAGGGCGTGAATGTAAAATCATTGTATAGATTAAACAATGGGACATTATTTGCCAAACATCATTCTAAGAATTCTAACATTTTTGCAAAACATCATTTTTAGAGCAGTGTGCGCTGGTTTCATGATTAAGCGTTATCGCATGTACAGATGTGGATTTGTAATGATCGATTGGCCTATAAAGGGTATTATATTATTAGTCTGATGCAGCACATATAATTTGGCTATGTCGAGAGGTGCATGGAATTTGCTTCTTTGTATCTTGATTGGTCTGTAATGATTGATTGATCTATAAACGATATTGTATTATTTGGCTGATGCAGTACATATAATTTGGATATGTCGAGAGGTGTATTGAATTTGCAGCTTTATATCTTGATGGTTCTATAAATATCAATCCATTGATCCCTGGATCATAGATCTGAGGGAAGCAAAAGTACTACTGTACTGGACAACCGTGCAGTGAATGATTGACTATGACGTCATGCGCCGTAGTCTACAGGGCATGACGTAAATTTAGTAATCACGTTTCTACACACTGCGGGATGACGGGTTGGGTTAAAATAGAATATGAAAATATATGTCCGAAATCAAATGCGTACAGTATTTGTTCGTGTATTTAGAATATTTCCTTTGCTAACCATGACGATGACGTCATACTCTGCAGCAAGTTGACACAAGATGGTTTCTTACTCTCGTAATAGGCTGAAGAGGAATGCAAATGATGGTCACTACAGTAGTAGCGCGTAGCAGTTTCCGAAACCGTGACTGTATTGCTGAACGGAACTAAAATAGAATGCACGACTACAGTATACAGTACTGGGGAATGGGGTAGAGAGCTGCAGTTGTGGGCTGAAAGTGGGTGTGCGTCCCCCTCTCCCCCTTCCCCCCCCGCCGTACAGTAGATGTCTGCTGTAAAAATGTACAGATGGTGTTTCTATATGAATAAAGGGGCCAATCACTGCTGACCATGACGAAGGGCCAGGTAGAAAGGACCTGAGCCGCCGCAGATCTCTTCCCCTCTCTTCACAAGGTAACACGCAAACCATCTCGCGCTGTTCAGAGTCTGAACAACGCGAGATGGTTTAGGGGCGGAAGTTGCGACCAGTGCAGACGGTGCTATTGCAGAAAATATTTCCACATTATTTAACCTTTTTAAGTACTGTGCAGTACAGCGTGCCGTACAAGAGACCATAGGGCCTCAGCCCACTTCAGCGTCGCTATCGACAATTTCTTCGTGGCACGGTGTCTCTAGATAGTTACTTTTCCCCGTCGCAGCCGGAGCTGGTGTCGCTGAGGCCGATAGCTTTCCGAGCCTTTTTAGAATACAGGGGGTAAAGGCTTTCATGATATTGGACCAAAGTCCCAGGTCGGCATCATCTACCAAAGTGAAAAAATGAGGGCAATGTACAACCGCTTCTCTTTTCAAAATGTCGAAAACATCCATGGTCATTGTCTTGCGCCCTGGCTCTGGCCCTCGCCTTTGCCCTCCCCCAATTCTAAACTAACCTTGGAATCATTTCCTTGTTCCGTGCCCCTCCCTGTCCCAACCCCCTCCCGCCCTCGCCCTCTGGCCCTTTCGCACTCTCCCTCCTTTTCCCTTTTCACTGTGAAGAGTCATTTTGGGGTGCTTAAAGCATTGTGGGTCTGTTCTACATTAATAATACCAGACCTCAAGTCCACGTGTAAGACAAGTGAGATACTGTACGTGCAAGTGTGTACGGTGCACAGTGAGAGGATAGGATTTTCTTCAGAGACCCCGCACCGTGCCCAATCAGACCCTCACAACGGATACGCGGCCTTTCCTTCACAGCTACACGCAGGGAAATAGATGCCGCCGGATCCTCCCCTTTTATCTATGATTCTACCCCCGCCCTTTCGATCCGGCTCCGTCTACAGTATTTCAAGCCTTCTTCCTTCAAACAAAGTCTAACGTTCAGAGCAGCACAGGGAAGCATGACAACAGGGAAGGCCTTGCGGTTATTAAAGATTGAGACATCACACAATGATTACGCAGCCCACGGACGCCCATGACCTCGGGCGGCGAATTTCTTTTTGAGGATGGCTGTCGCGGGGACAGCTCCACATCATCCTCACCATTCAGATCACTTCAGCAAGCCTCTACAGTACAGTACATGTACATACGCCTCATATTCTACGTACAGCAAGTTCGGAAAACCAGATGACTGCTTACGCATCCCGCTACGAGGGCAAACTGATGCGTCTTGGTGTTCATTCTTCGTAGGTCGCTTCAGTCAACTGGTTCTTAACCAGGTTCCCATACTCTCCATTCGGAATGCGCAGCAGCTGTTCATGTTTTCCGCTTTCCACAATCCGACCCTTTGACACCATCGCTATCACATCGGCGTTCTTCACTGTAGACAACCGATGCGCGATGGCCACCGTCGTGCGTTCTGCTTCTGCCTTGTCCAACGCGTCTTGTACAACTCGCTCCGACACCGCATCGAGTGCAGAAGTTGCTTCGTCCAGTAGAAGGATTCGGGGCTCTCGCACAAGCGCTCGAGCGATTGCCACGCGCTGCCGTTGCCCGCCTGAAAGTCTTTCCCCCCGTGCGCCAACGACAGTGTCATATCCGTCTTCCAGTTCTGAAATGAATGAGTGAGCATTGGCAGCCTTTGCAGCTGCTATGATCGTGTCATCTGTCACCGGAGTCCCATCAGAGTGGTCCAGCCTGTAGGCAATATTGTCCCGTATACTACTATTGAAAAGATCAGGCTCTTGGGAAACAAGACCCAAGTTGAATCGCAGGTGATTCAGGTTGTACTCTCGGATTTCAGTATCATCAATTCGAATAGTCCCTTCGCGAGGATCGTAGAATCGCTCCAAAAGGGCAATAGTCGTAGATTTTCCACATCCACTAGCTCCAACCAATGCTAACGTTTGGCCCTGAGATACTTCAATGGATGCCCCTCGAAGAACGTGAACGTCCGGACGCGACGGATACTCAAATCGCAACCCTTCTGCCGCCAGATGACCGGAAATTGAAGACACCTCTCCAGTCTTCTTACTTGGGTCAATGCCCGATTCACGATCCAAAAGGCGGAAGATTTTGGTAGCAGCCGTCTATGTGTACCTTCGGGCAACGCCTCCTCATGTCCCCGGGAAGCCCTCCTCACCCGCCAACTGCGGTTGATTCCTCATATCAGAACGCGTCAAGCCCGCCCGCCGAGGCGACGAAACGACCTCCTTCCCCTATGGAGGAGGCCACACAAACCTACGTGGTTGACGCGCTAACGGGATACAAGCCGGGAACGGACGGGATGCCTCTATTCCGCGTCCGTTGGTACGGATACACGTCGGAGGATGACACTTGGGAGCCCGCAAATTACATCGACTACAATACCGTCGCGCGATTCTGCAAACGCAAACGTCTCCCCGCACCGAACGTCCAGTTATGGTCACACCCGGACAGCGTGGGGCTGGCTAACTGACCCCTGCCATAACCACCTAGTTGCATTCTGTGTCTGGTGGGCCTCTGGGTCAAGCCACCCCCCCCTCCGGCGGAGGAGCCAACGCCGACTCGTAAGGTATGTATAGAGGCTCAGGGAGGAGTTCCGTTGTCATATCGCACGCCTCCTCACATCCGAGCTTCCCCCGGGCCACAGACCATCGCAACCCCCCGGGTGGGGGCGCCCCTGTTCATCTACCTTTCCCCCGCCGCCACGCGTCCCGCCTCCGCCGGTGGTCGTCTCCCTACAAGAGATTCCCCCTCCGGTTGCTGCACGCCCTCGCCATCGTCGCGGAATGTCGCCCGACCCTACGGTCGCCTTTCCGCGTCCCCAAGCGACCTCTCTACCGGAAGTGGAGAAATCGTGCGGGGTCACCAGGTGATCCTGATCCCGATTTGAGATCCCTTCCGACCACCGCCGCGCCGCGCTTCCACACGAGGCCATAGCACCTTCTAGCAGGGCCCCCCGTTGGCCTCCCCCTCGACCGACAACCCTTACTGCAGGGGAACGTCCGAGCACGTCGATAGCGAGACGACGCACGGCCCGTCTGGCTAACCCTCGCGGCACCTCTTTATCGAGCGTGTCCCTCGCGACACACCCCACCGGCGCGGGTAACCGACGACGTCAGCTACGCGACGATTCTCCCGAGAGCCGGGTACAGCCCCCCTCCGAGATGTGGAGAAGACCCCCAACCGTCACGGGAAGGAAGGCTGTGCGCCGCGACGGACGGCGGGTACTCGCCACGAATAAAGTGCTCGCTACCTGGGGGTAAACCCGTGACACCCGACTCGGACCACCCATACTTCCGAGTCGGTACAGTACCCCTATCAAGGGCCAAAAAAATCCCTCAGACCTTGGAGACTTCGGAGCACTCGCTCCGCCAAGTACCCATGCCGAGGTAACCACCCCTCGGGGGGGATGTCCACACGGGGAACCACCCGCCTGGCCTTAGTTGCCCAGATGGTCTCGCAACTACGTCGCCCTCCGACCACCTCCGATCGCATACACGGGGACAGTATAAGACCTATTCCCCGTCGGTCACCCTCATTAGGCTGACTCGCCCGTCACTCAGATAAGATGTCTGTCCTTTCGGATCCGTTCGTCTCCCTCGACTCCAGATCCCAACACTACGGGTAACGATACAAGAAGGGACTGCGTTTATTAGCTACTATAGTGCCTCTTCGCGCTCCCGTATTCGCCCCTGGAGTCAAGACGGGGGACCGGCTGGAGGAAGACCCTCCTCGCCAATTAGCTCGACGACTCGTAATCGGCGAGGATTTCCTCCACCCCCGCCACTGGCGCGCATGGCGCATCCGACGGTACCGACCCTTCCTCCGAATCGGGGGGGTCTCCCTCTACCGTCGGTCCCGTACACGGAAGTTTCCCCGTTCGAAGCCGTCTTGAGGCGCTTTACAACCGCCACGAATTCGGCGTTGCTCACTAACTGTAGCATCTCGTCCTCAGAGACGCCTAACTCGGTGAAAATCCGACGTCGCGCGGACGACGCAGGCTCCTCAGCCACAGCGTCCTCGTCCCCCACCGGCACATCCGTACGCGCCGGCTCGACTGGAACCGCCCCGGACTCACCACCACCATCGCCCCGGACTCACCACCACCATCGGTGACGTGTGGCCTGACAACTGTCCTGTCCCCAGGGCCGGCATCCCTTTTCATGAATTCCGGCTGTAGACATTCGAACGTCCCCGGGTCGAACCGGACCCAGTTATCGGCCCTCGGCTCCCCGGCGTCCTCACGTCTCCCCGGGGACATGTACGCGCGATCTGCGCGGTCATAGTGATGCCCCTGGGAATAAGGCACTCGCGGCCAATCCACCTGGTCGTGGACCTC
>NW_005179144.1:103028-139180 GCF_000350225.1 Chondrus crispus
CACGCTCCCCCTAAAACCTCGTCCAAGTTCAACTTGCGTAGACATTACAGTATCATGGTCGGTAACACATATAGCCGTCCATCCATGGACGACCATATGAACCGTTTCGCAACAATGGCGATCCACTCGCTGAGAACAACCATCCAGCGAGGGGAACACGGCGAGTCGTTGAGACTCAAGCCGAAATACACCAGGCAAGGTGGAATTTCGGCTAAGAAGTCAGCTGGGACTTCGTATTTCGAGAACCAAGACGGTACCTGCGGGTACCGTTCATATCGGGATCGAGGTTGAAAGGTCGTCGCCTCGATCCACTCATACGCCACAAAAATTCCGAGGGCGTTCCGCATCCGACGCTCGAACTTGAGCTTGTCGTAATACCTCGGGTTGCTTTCCCGCTCTACATACTCCTCAAAATTCGGAGGAAGGATGGGCTTGTCCCAAGCCAAGTACTCGACCGCCGGCTCCTCTACCCGAGCCGGCAAATCGTCCAACACCCGCCTTAAATTGGCGACGTAACCACGGTCTCCCTCCGTACGAAACGCCCAGGTGTCAAAGTCCCACTCGACAGGGATGGGGCGGTTACACGGCGTCCGTGCAAGCCGACACACCAGCGCTGCCATATATTTCTGACGTCGCCCGCGCCCCTCGCAGCGATGCTTCGGCCACACGTGCTCCCCCTCTACCGCGAGGCGGAAGGAGAAATCACGAGACCACACAGCCCGTAAGCTGAGACCCCCGGGGAGAGCCCCCGTCACGTCCGCATACCGCCGAATCAGGTGACTGTCCCGTAAACCCGCGGCATCGAGAAACGGTGCGCGCTCGAACACCAGCGGGTCATCGACCATGTTCTTGTCGCGTAACTCCCGTGGAGCCGGCCAGCCGTACAAACTCGGACCGCCCGTCTCATCCGGTTCCCCGTATGGGTTATGGAACCGTTCCATCACTCTTGGTACTGTCCCCCGAGTGTCTCCCGCCTGGAACGGCGTTCTTCGCGTGCAGCCGATGCCGCGTGAGGGAAATACGAGGGATAACAAGAAGGAAGGAAAAAGGGGGAAAAGAAAAAATGGGGAGGTGAAGGGACAAGGGGGAGGAGACTTGGGAATCTCGAGATACTTCCGAAACCAGGCCGGATTGTTGATCTTCAAGCTGGCCGAAAAGAGGGAAATCTGGACCGGTTCTTCGGCACTCGCCCGCTCGCTTCGCCACACACGACCTCCCTCGTCCTCTCTCTGTCAATACCCCGGCGCTGCCGCCCTTTTTGGCAATTATTTCTACCCTACATACACCCGGGGACGCCTGTTTCTCTAAGAAGGGGGATCTGTAGTGCATTGTGCTATGTAGCGGGACAGCTGTCCCTAGCGGCCAGAATCGCGCTCGCCGCCACCACGTGTACCACGGGTACCCGTGGACTCCCCTGCCGCTCTACCGGACCTCCCCGTGGACACGTGTAATCCCTCCCCATCCCATAGGGCCTATGGGGGCTGTACTTGGTCCCCTCGGGGCTACACCCGTTCTTCCCTAGTTATTCAAATTTACAGTATAATTTAGCTTCGCCATTACGGCGACGGGGACTATATAGTTAACTCGATACTCAAAGTAAAGAGGCACGAAGCCTCGGGTCTTTTACCTTGGTTTCTGGATTCCAGGTTGTAGCCTCGACTCGGTACTGGCTCGCCCATACCGACCGAGCCATCTACACCTCTGGAATCCCAACTGCCTTCCCCGCGCGCGTCGATCACCCCGCGCGAGACCTACGTTAACTACTGTGCTCTCCGTTTTACTAGCTCTGTTTTTCCTTTAATTCCTCCCCCTTTTATTGCTGACTACCTTGCTACTTTTCTACCGCGCAAGCCGCGCCCGGATCCCGGTTCCGGTCATCCACCGGGTGGTCTCCCGAATTTCCTTACGCGTCCGAACGCGCGTCGCTCTGCCTACAGCCGCCACACGTGGCTCTAGTGCACGACACTCCCTCACACTAATCCCCCCTCGTTTCCAAGTGGTCGGGACGTGGGTAGTTACATTACCTTTTGGTACTCTTGTGGAGGGAATAACTACAGAGGTTGAGCCCGCACTGGATCGCCAGCGCGAGCAACTACCGATCGTATTGGAAGAGGTCTAAAATCACAGCGTCGATCGCCAGTGATCATCGACGATGAACCATGCGGATTCCGCCGGAGAAGATACCGCCTCCGGGCGAGCAAGTACCCGCAGTGGCAGAGGCGCACAGCGCCCCCGGATCGACAATCTGGAAGCGCTTCTAGGCCCACCGTCTACCAGGGGCCAGAAGACCCCTTCGGTTTCCGACACCACCGCAGGGCTACCGGCTGGTGGGGGGAACCGCGTACAAGTACTGTACGACGCGTTACTCCCGCGACTACAAACCTGGATGGAGGATTTCCTCGCTGAGGAACTACCGCAGGTCGTCCAGGTTTGCCTCGACCGAACGGCACCAACACTGGCGGCGGAGCATGCGGACACAACGCTCCGCGCCCTGCTGGACGAGAAGATCGCCCCCCTCGTACGCGACGAGGTGGTGGCAGCGCTCGCTGCGGAGGAGGACGAATCTCCGACGGCATTGGCTCTAAAGGGAGCTATTAGCTCCGCCGTGGCCATCCGTCTGGCCACGACATTTACCGAAACGGGAGGCGCGGTACCGCCGCCGCCGCCGCGCTGTGAAACCGTTCCGGACTCAAGCTTTAATATCGCTGATCCGACCAGCGCCGTACCCGGGATTGATAGGATGGATCCTCACGCGGAGGCCAGAGCCATCTATCTCCAAACCGTTCACGGTGCTAAAGGGAGGACCACAGAAAATGTCCTCCCCATACTCGCCGGTACGGGCGACCCCCGCGGGACAGACACCCGCCTGGGGCTCCCCGAGACAGAGAATCGGGACCCGTACCGGTTGAGCACAAGACGTGCACCCCGAACGCGCAGAACCGAAGCGGAATACACCCGGTTTCCGATGCAGAAGACCCCCGTCACAGGACGGATGAAAACCGCGAGGAACGCCGCTGGCGATACCGCGATAACCGCGAGGCACGCCACGGGCGATACCGCGATGCCGGAGGGGGAAGATACCCCTCCGATGACGACCAATCCGGTTCGGAAGGTTCTCGCAGGCGGGGCCACAGGGCACGCCGCGATAGAAGCCGAGACCGTCACCGGCAAGAACCGCCCGACTCGGAAGACTACAGTACCAAGACGGGTGAGGAGCGTCGTCGCTCAAGCAGACACCACCGGGCTGCTCCAAGGGGCGACGAGCGACGGCCTACGGTAATCAGGCCGCTCAATGACCTGTTTACCAAGGCCGTCAACTACAAGACCTACCGCCTGGAACGGCGGAGCTCGCGCTACGACTCTACAGTAGCGCGGCACATTAACCGTTACCGGAAAACACTGGACATGCAGATGAGGTCCCACACGTTCTGTGGTCAAGATCCGATTGCGGTATTGGGATTCCTCGCACGCCTCAAGATGGCGTGTGACCACAACGGGATCACCGAGGGAGCCGCCGTGTGGTGCTTCCAATTCTACCTCACCGGTCAGGCTCACGCCCTACTCCAGTCCCGTCTCAATGGAAATACCATGGCGGTTGAAGTGGAGCGGCGCGAACTGCTCAGGACGTACCCGCAGGTCGTCAACTTTTTTTTGCGTACCTATGCGACCGATGAGGTAATTTCCGAAGCGGTTGGTGACGTGACCTCCTTCCGTCAAAGTTCGAACATGACGGAGGAGGTCTACAGTAACCATCTCTGGGACAAGGCCCTCTGATGCGGTACGGTATTCTCCGACCGGCGGTTGAAGTCCCTATTCGTCGAGGGGTTACTTCCCGCCACGTGCGCGCAGGCCCGCAATTACCTCGCTACGCACCCGGATGTGGATTACCAATCCGTGGCTCGATACGCGCAAGCGATCGGGGAAACCAATCGGGCTTCCCGCCGGCAGGGGATGTCAGCCATGGCATCCCGGGAGCCGTCCGGAGCGGCCAGAAGATTCGAACGTACCGCCAGGACACGGCCCGTGCTGTCGGTTGAGTCGGCATCCGACATCCCGACAGCTGGAGGATCCGTGGCAGAAGAAATCTTGGCCGTCACGGACCACACAGCGACACCGAGCTCGTTAAGCTCGCCGCCGACGAGTTATCACCCGTCGCCGGCAGCCTGGGCATCAGGCGCCGCGGGTCCGCCCGCCAACCGGGGCGATGTGCGCGCAGGACCGTACGGGAGGCAGGGGCAGAACCCACGGGTCCGGTTCTCCAGTGGGGGATTCCCCGGACCGCCGCCGTGTCGGTTCTGCCTTGACACTACGCACCGACAAGAGGAGTGTCCCGTCGTTGCCGATGCGGGCCTGCGGGCCAAGCTTCTGGAGGCACGAGAGGCCAACTACCAGAAGCTACGCATCCGGCAGGGCCTCCGCCCGGGATCCCCGTTCAACCGCAAGGGCCGTCCGCTTGGAGAAACCAGCGTCCGACGGACCCGCGGGCGTGAACGTGGTAGAGGAGCCGCACCACGGCCCTACCGAAGACCACGTGGCGCAAGCCGCGGAAGAAATCCGCGAGGACTCGTTGCTGACGGGGAAGCCGGGGAGGACGCGTAGAGGCGACGACGTCTCTCCCCGTGCCCAGCCACAGAAGCTTAGGCACCCCCGATCCGGCTGCGCCAGTGGAAGCGCAGCCGAGTAACCGAACGGAAGTCCAGGCCATCTGCTTCTTCAAGAAGCAGAATTAAAAGATCTCCGCGACAGTTGGTCAGAAGCAGGCGTTGATGGTCGCCATCACGCCAGTGATTGACTCAGGAGCCGGCCCGAACCTCATCCATTTACGGTGTGTCGCCGAGTCGTGGCGACCATCGATAAAACCGGTGCGGAGCCCAGCGCTCATCGACGCGTCAAACCGCGCGATGAAGGCACTAGGGGAAATCCCCCTGCTCGTCCGAATCGGTGAGTTTGTGGCGGGCGTCCCGTTCCTGGTAGTCACGAGCCTCGCCGTGGACTGTATCCTCGGTACGACCTTCCTGGATCGCCATGTCAAGGCGATCCTCCCACCGCAACGGAAGGTCGTGTTCCACGACGCGCCACCCGTGGCGGTGGTCGGAACAATCCCCTCGAGGCACGACCGCAAGATGGCCTCGAGGAGCACCGCACAACAACTACCGCCGTCGGATAAACCCGAACGGAAGCAGGTGTCGTTCCCCGCCAACACACCGTCACGGAAGATCGGCCTCGTCAGAGGGGTGACAATTCCCCCGATGACGCAGGCCATGGTGAGGGTCGCCACGCCGATGGGGGGGTTGTGTTTTCTACAGAACTCCCCAAAAACCGCGCACAAGAATTTGACCCTCATGGCACAGGGGGTCGTGGATGTTGCCCCCGGAAAACCGTTCTCGGTAATGCTCAGCAATTTTGGGCACCGCTCGGTTCACATCCCGAAGCATACCGTAGTCGGACTGGCTCTTCCGTCGCCCACTCACATCCTGACCCTTGGCGACTCGGCCGCTTCCGCGGCCGAAGCTAAGGAAGGGGGAGGGATATTTAATTCCAACCTCTCAACCGCAAAGGATGGCGCGGAAGAAGCCGCCGACAACCGTGCGGATAAGGGCGGGGCTGAACAAGCCACGCCGCCCAAGGCGCCCCTCGCGGCGGCTGGAACGGATAAACCCGAAGACACTGCTGCCCCTGAGGAGGACCCCAACGCCTGGCAGGAGGACGTCCACATCGGTGCCGAGGACGAGGAGGTACGCTCAGAGATCCTCGAGGTACTGTCCGAATTCAAGGACATGTGGACCGGCCGGCTGGGAAAAATCGTGGCCACGAAGCACCGGATTGAGCTCAAGCCCGGTGCTCGCCCGATTTACCAGGCACCTTACCGCGCTGGACCAACCGCACGGGAAAAAGAGAAAACGGAGATCGACCGCATGCTCCAGGCAGGGGTAATCGAACCCGCCACGGCCGAATGGGCAAGCCCCGTGGTATTTATCCCTAAAAAGGATGGTACCATGCGGTTCTGTGTCGACTACAGAAAGCTCAACGCAGTCACCGTTCGGGATTCCTATCCGTTGCTGAGGATGGACGATGGCATCGATGCCCTCGGCGACGCTACTGTCTTTACCACGCTGGATTGCAACAGCGGGTATTGGCAAGTAGAAATCGCCGACGAGGACCGCGACAAGACGACGTTCGCGTCGCACTGCGGGTTGTACCGATTCCTCCGCATGCCGTTCGGTTTGGAGAATGCCCCCGCTACCTTTGAGCGGGCCGTCGACATCATACTATCGCGGGTAAAATGGGAAACCGCACTGGTCTACCCGAATGACGTTATCATCTACTCCAAGACCGTAACGGAACACGTCGCGCATGTCCGCGAGGTTCTACGCCTACTGCGGGACGCGGGGGTGTCGCTGAAACTGTCGAAGTGCGCCTTCTTCGACACCTCGGTCACCTACCTGGGACACGTTATTCGACCAGGCAGGTTGGAGGTCGAGCGCCGCAACGTGGTCGCCATCGAGCGCGCTCGACCTCCCCAGAACCAAACGGAATTGCGGTCATTCTTAGGAATGTGCAATGTTTACCGCCGGTTCGTGAAGGGCTTCGCGAAGATAGCCGCTCCGTTGAACCGGAAAACGGGCAAGAACTGACCCTTCGAGTTCGAAGTCCTGACCGATGAGGAATACGAGGCGTTCGTGGAACTGAAGAAGCGCCTCGTGTCCCCACCGATATTGGCCCTACCCCGTTACGGAAAGAAGTACACCCTGGATACAGACGCATGCGCGTACCACGTCGGCTGCGCCCTGCTACCGGAGCAGCCGGACGGCGACCGTCTACCGATCGGTTATTGGAGCCGCGCTCTCACGGACGCGGAGAAGAACTACAACACTACCGAGAAGGAATGCCCCGCCGTCGTGTGGAGTATTCTCACGCTTCGACCATACCTGTATGGGAATACGTTCGACCTCCGTACGGATCATGAGGCCCTCCACTGGGTTCTCAACCTGGCGGATAGCTCCGGCCGGCTAGCGCGCTGGCGTCTCCGCCTAGCCGAGTACGACTAGGACGTACAGTACCGACCGGGGATTAAGCACCAACTCGCGGATGATGTATCACGCCTCCGATTTGACGGCGCAACCTCCGAACCGGTTGACGACGAGGTCCCGTGTTTCGCGGTACAATGGCGAGAGGGGGAGCATAACCCCCGCCAAGGTACCGTATACTGGGAGACCCCCGTCGACTCGGGGAGAGCTGAGCACGCGTTCGCGGTTATACCCGAAGAACGCGACGTCTCATCCGTAACGGTGGAAGAGTTTCTTCGGGAGCAGGCCGAGGACGCCTTCTGTAGGGCGGCCGCCGAAACCGTAGGGAACCCAGACTCCCGTTACGATGTGGATCGATACGGGTTCCTCGTCCGCAAGTCCCCCCTCGACGGGACTCTACAGCGGGTCGTACTTAAACGGTTGAGACCAAAGGTAATGTACCTTGCTCACCATCCCCGCCTAGCCGGACACCCGGGCGGTACGAGGATATACTATACCCTCCGGCGGGAATATTATTGGCCTCATATGGCCAACGACGCCTTCAGTACCGTACGGAATTGCGCGTCATGCGCTGCCACCCGGGGAACCCTGGTGAGGCACCAGAAGGATCTCAAGCTCTTTCCAGCGGCAGGACCGCTAGATTTCGTTGCAATGGACCTGCTCGGCCCCTTACCGAAGACGGCGCACGGGAATCGCCAAGTGCTCGTCATGACCGACCGGTTCACCAAGCTGACGCGCAGTATCCTGTTACAGACCATCACCGCGTCGGTTGTGGCAAACGCCTTCTTGGACAACTGGGTCTACGTATACGGCGCACCACGTTACGTGCTAACCGATAACGGACCGCAGTTTGCCGCCAAGTTCTTCGACGCGGTGTGTGCCCTCCTGGGGGTGAGGCATTGCCTGACTACCGCCTATCACCCCGAGACGAATGGGCAAACCGAGCAGCTCAACCGTACCCTGGTACAGCGCCTCCGACATTATGTGGCGGGGCATCAGAGGGACTGGGACGAATATATCCATCCCCTGACCTTTGCGTATAACACGCAGGTCCCCCGGTCGACGGAGACAACCCCGTTCGACCTGGTGCTGACGTGACCACCGTCCGGTTTGGCACTGCCTGGTACTGTACCGCAGGATGCCGTCTCCAACACGGAAGATCCGAGGACCCCGGTACAGTACAAGCACGCAACGCTGCGTAAACTCCGCGACGCCCTTGAGCGCACGCGGGTGAAACTAACCGCGGCGCAAAGGCGATACAAGGCCGACTTCGATAAGAAGGTGCGTTTCCGTCCGGTCATCGAGGTGGGAGACCTGGTCTATGTCGACCGCCCACCTCGGCCATTGACGAGTACCGAACGGGGAGACCTGCCAAGTAATGACGGGGGACCCTCCGTCAAGCTTTTGCCGAAAACGGAAGGCCCGTTTCGGGTCCGATCCGCTACGGAGACCACAGTGGTCGTCGATCAAGACGGGGTCTCAAACCGCGTGAGCATCGACCGGATAACCCGGATGCCGCGGGGACCCCGCGACGTCACTGCGGCCGCCCCGACCCAGCCTGCGGCGGACGGAGAACCCGAACCGCCGCGGAGTATGTGGTCGACCATCTGGTGGGTCACCGGGAGAACCGCACAGGAACCTAGTACAAGGTCCGCTGGTATGGCTACGCCCCAGCAAACGATACCTGGGAACCCGCGGAGGGACTCCCCCAGGCCTTCATAGACCGCTTCGGGCGCACGCGGGCGGCAGCACGCCACCGCTAACACCGCACTGGGCAGCCCAGCACGGGGCTGGACGATCCCGCGGAGGACCTCGCCCGGGCGGCGGCCAATCGCCACCGACGGACGCGGAACGCCGCGTGCCCCACTCCAAACCCCGCGCCGGAAGACCCGGCACAGGAAGGGGCGAGGTTGGCACAGACGCACGCGGAACGCCGCGTACGCCACCCCAAACCCCGCACCGGAATACCCGGCGCGGATGGTGGCGACTCCGCCGAGGTTCTCCTCCAGGCGTCCACCACCCGTTTACGGCGCACGCGGATCCCCTGCGTGCCACCGCTCGAGCCGTACCGGATGGACCGGCGCGGAGGAAGCTGACCCGCCGGCAGGACGACCTGACGCGGCGGTGGTCAAACGGCGCGGCACCCCGGTGCACACCCGCTGCCGAGAGACGGAACCCAGCGCGTAAATACTGTATGGGGAAGACCTCGCCGAGGCTCCAGGGCACTGTGGACCACGAGGTGCGCGGGCGGCATACACCGTCCGGCACGTGTGGCCGCTGGCCCACGGCGGCGGTTCAAGACGCCTCCGATCCTCGGGGAGTACCCAATCGGAGTTCGTCAATGCGCTGAAAAAGCCACCCGCCGCGGGGCGGTAAAATCCGGCCTAAATTACCTACCGGACGGATGCCCTCCGGTGTCGCGGGGATAGCTGGGGGACCCTTCCCGCGACCACTTGGTACAATCACCGCGCGGAGTCTCGCCGGCATGAGCCAGAGGGTAACCCAGCCGCCATGATGACGACCGGCGCGGAGAGATTACAGTACCGAGCGGGAAGGGCAGTGAAGGAGAGGAAGAAGAACGAGAACGGGGGCAATTTACTGGAATGGATGGGACCTGGTCCCGGGAGGCAGTTCGCTACTCTCCCCGCCTCCCCCACTGGCATCACTGACGGCGTTGGCGGTAGGCAGAGGGCTCCGCTCCCCGCACCGCCGCGCTGGTGGGATCAGCATCGACTGCACCGTACGGTCTCTTCGCGGACACCTGCTCGCTCAAGACGGCGAGGTGGTCCTGTGCCACACGGATCCGCACCATCGTCTCACTGCGCAGGAGATCCTCGCCGGTGTCGCGTTGGCGGATGGCGAACTGCAAGGCGGCCACCCGCGCCCTGAGCTGAGTAGCCTCGACCAGCCAGGCGCGCGGGGACTCCAAAGCCGCCGCGAGGGTGGTCGGTGCAGGGACACCCGCGTAGCCGCACTCCATCTGCAGAGCGCGCAGGGCGGCCTGCGCGTCCGGGACCAAGACGGGGGCTTCGTTCGCGGGTGCCACAGCCGGGGCTCCATCGGCCGCCACCGAGGGGGTCTGCGTCCCCATCGCGGTCATTTCGCTGACGGGGAAGACGGCGGAGCCCGGCCCCGATCCGGTAGCTACCGCAGGGAGGTTATCCCCCGCGGGCTCGACAGTAAGAACCTCGCGAGGGGCCCCCACCGGGGCGGAGTCCGTGACCGGCACTTCCATAGCCGGCGTTTCCGTGGCCGGCGGTGGCGAATCCGGAGTGATCGCGTCGCCCACCCTAGGGGGCGCTGAGGGACCGACTGGAAGGCCCTCTCCGAGGGCGGGGTCACCCGGCATCAGTAGAACCGGCGAGGTCGACACGGGCAGAGACTCCACGGACGGTTCTGGGGGAGTCCCGGCGGAGGCAACTGCGGCGCCCCACCCGTCACCGGAGGCGATGGCCGCACCGTACGACGGCGACCCATCGTCCGGGAGGGGGTCGTACCAGTTGTCGGCCTCCGCCGACGTACCATCCCAATGCCGCATCCTCAAGGAGCAGCCGCGGGCCCAACTGTACCACACGAAGTCTCCGCGCTCTGGAAGAGACCAGTCCAACCGTTCGGAAAAATGGAGGATGGCCTCTGCGCCAACTGGGTCGAACGACGTCCCCTCGAGGATGGCGGCCACCCCGACCGATCGGATGAGCTGCCGAAGCCCCGCCGACAACCGGAAGAGAGAGCCTCGCTCGCCGGGTTCGTTCCCGTTCCGGCTCGCCAGGCGAGGGTCCGGACACCTTGTGAAGAACGGGAGGCCGTCCCGTGCGGCGTGTAAGAAACACAGCAACGCCAGGACGGCCCACTCCGAGAGCAGGATGGCGTCGATCAGTCGACGCATCCCGGGCGTCGCCTCTCGCCCGAAGGAACCGTCCGGCATCCACCGCGCTGCGGCATACGCCAGCACGCTGGGGGTGGGTACGCAGAGGTACTGTGGAGTTTCCAGATTGCTCCAACCGTCCGGTAAGGCTGGGTATAGCCGCCCCCGAGCGCCCGTGGGCACGGCGAAGAATTCCGTCGTGTGCCACATGTGGAAGTAGGCATCGGCGCGGCGACACCGCAGCCGGCTCTCCTTGGCGGAATTCTCGCCCCACCGCACACGGTCGGCCACACTGTACCACCGGTCGAACGGGCGGGGGAATGCCACCAACTGCACGTGGGGCTTAGGATCCACGTCCCCGCCGAACCTCTCGAAGAGGTCGAACAACCGCGAATGGTACTGGTCCTCACCCGCACAGCGGATGTACAGAAGTTCCGAACGGGAATCCGCCATTACGCGATGGGGCACGTGGACCCAGCGGGTCCTCCAAGCGGCCGAGCGAGTGTCTTGGCGGATTCGTCCGCGAGGGGAGGGCGTGTGGATACCCCGCCGCCTGGGGATGGCCCCAAACGGAGCGGCATCGGGGAAGGCCGTTCTGATGTAAGCCTCGGCGGACCTCGGCGGCTGCGCCTGTGAGGGGTTGCGACCACCCCGGAGAATCCGGTGGTCTAAGTCGGCCCCGGGCAACAAACTCCGAACGGCACGAACACCCGTCCGGAGCCAGCCGGATAGCGGCGCCTCTGTCGCCGGGGGCGTGGTCGCGTACGGGTCCGGCGGTACCGGGCGGTCACCCGCCCCGGCCGCCGTCTGCCCCGTGGCTACAACCCAGTCGGGGGACCGTCTCAGTACGGTCGTCTCGCCGACTTGGGGAGCCGGGGCTGAGCGCAGAGGGCGCGGCAGTGGACCCTGGACGGCAAGAGGGCCGCGCGAGGGAAGAACCCCCGCGCCCGAAGCCCGCACCCGCGGGGCTGCGGTGCTCGCCGCGGGTTGACCCACGGGGCCCGCCGCCAGCGCCGGGTGAAAGGTAGGGACCGGCGCGGCTGGCGCCGTAGGGAGCTGAGCCCGAGGGGGGTGACCCCGCTCGGATGATCGGTTGTCCATGCGGGATGAGGACAGGGGGATGAGACGAGATGTGGAAGTGGAGATAGTGGGGTGCGTGGTGTGGGGTGATGTGGGAGAAAAGGAAAGCGTGAGGGGACCCATTGCCGCCCCAGGGGATCCGACGCGGTTAAATACCAAAAACTCCATAGGCTCCCCTATGGAGTCGGCCGTAGTCCGCCCGCACCCCCGTGGTCGGCGCGGGCTTCTCCGTACGGATGGGACACTCTGCAAGCCGGTCATGTCAACCACCAGCCGCGACGGGGACGTGTCGCGAAGTAAGGAAGGGGGTCTGTGATACAATTCCACACCGCGACCCCCGGTGGGAGATGAGAACCGTCGAGACGAGCGGTTACTACTGTAGTAATCGTGCACGCGCCCTCTGAAAGCACAGTAGTACCTCCACGGCGTACACGTGGCACAAACGTTGGCGCCGGTCGTGGCCACAGGCACACGTGTGCGACCCGTCCGGTAAGTAATTAGCAATTAGTGGTTAATGGTACAAATTAGCCAATTTAGTACAGTAGCTGGTATACAGTATGTAACAGCTACGGTAGCGGGACAGGTGTCCTGACGTCCCACTTAGGGGTTAAGACCGGGGGCACCTGCCCCGTTCCAGTAAACGGGGGCAAACTCGCCTCCCTTCCCTTTACGGCTTTTTGCTAACTCCGTCCGGTTTTACCTCTAAGTCTCAGGCTTCTAACCCGTGACCGGCTGTGTGGTTATAGCACCTCCACTCAGCTGCGCGTCACCGGCCACGTGTGCCTTCCCTCTTTACGAGTTCTTCCGATCGGTCCGCGCTCGCGTGGGTACCCCGCGCCGCGCGCTCCCTCACACTAATCCCCCCTCGTTTCCGAGTGGTCGGGACGTGGGTAGTTACACCACAGATCTTCTCAAAACGCCAGAGTTGTTCAGAGACATCAACTCTTTCAGGCCAAGTGCGAACGATGTACAGTCGTTGGCAGACTTTGTTTACGATGCCTGCTTTGATGTACTGGCGTATGCCGATGAGATCGACAGGGGGTCCGGTAATTGTCTGCAATCTGATGAGCTTCTTCAAGCTGGGCACACGATCACGACTGGAGCTGAGATCCAGCAGTTGGCTTGTGCAGCGAAACATCGCAAGCGGCATTGGTTGAGGTTCTTGAACAGCGGGGATGGTGAGAGGCTGCGCCGCTCCGCGGGACATCAAGGGAGGCAAAGGGCAGAAGCAAAATACTGGGGACTTTGTGGGAATAATTCGCGCCAGGCGGAGCTCCGATCGGGTGAAAGTCAGACACCAATGTTGCGTGGGCATCGCTCAGTATTTTGCTGTCACTTATGCCACGTTCATCTATGTAAGAATGTGTACGACAACTACAGAATGAGCTGCTTTGATAAGTGGCACACAGCGAAAACGCTTCAGATCCGGGTCATGAAACAGCCGCGGAGCAAATCCGTAGTACCCCAGCCTATACGTTCCGTGTCCACCCCGGGTCAAGATCCTGCTCTGCATGGCATCAACATGCAAACTCGCAGAGTTATTGCTGACCGTTCCCCTCGAGACCCAAGCCTGGCAAGAAACACTCTGGCGGGAGCTCTCAGCTCCGACGATAGGAACGCAGTGGTGCCATGTGCTGCGATCGCGCCTCTTGGAAAAACTGTGCAGACCGAGCGCGGAAGTTGACACAGTGCGCACCGTGATACATTGCCCGTGACCTTCACGAGATATCACCGCCACTCGCTCGCTGCCCCTTCAGCCGCGTCGAGTGATGCGCAAGGTCGACCTCCGAGGCCCTCGACTCGAGCGAAGCGCTCGCAAGACAAAGACACGAGGACCACGTCGGCAGCCTCAAAGCGGAGGAGAGCTCATGCAACAGCCTGACCGCTAACAACATTCAGTAGGCCCTTGTGCAGTTTGAAATCGACCCACTCGCTCTTCTTCTCTGTGTCCTCCTTTGCGCCTTCCTCCCCCCATGCTCTTCCCCGATAAAACCACACACCTTCTCCCTACAAACCCCCGTCCCCTCGCTCTTTACCTCCTAGCAGCTTGACAACTAACACGCAGTCACAAAGTCGCATCTCCGCGACGTAAACGAACGTGGCAAGTGAGCACTGGCGGGCACTGAACGTGCGCATCGCGGCCGCGACCGGTAGTCCGGCTGCTGTCGCAAGCTTCGGACGCGCCTCGCAGCGGGCGTCCGCACGGCCGGCGCATCCATAAATGCACGCGCGGACTCCGGCCGTCATGGACGCGATCGCTCATCCAGCGTTGCCATTGCTGCGGTGCGCGTGCTCTGTGATCCCAGCGACTACTTCACCGCCCAAAGCACAGCTTCAATGGCACGGCTGAGCAGTGCTTGGCTCCGTTGTCCGAAATATGTAGCAAAATCACCTCAAAGGGCCGCTTTTGAGCCCTTGTGATCACTGTAGTGAACATGTGTGTGTGATCACTACAGTGGACTTAGCCCAAAATGAGCGGTCCCCAGGTGTCACTTGGGAAGCATCGCGAAACCGTGAGACTTGGCTGATTTCTGCCAACCCTTTTCGAGTCGACTCGTCTGATTAGCCGTTATCGACATGCATTTTGATAGCTCGAAACACTGGGTAAAAAGTGAGCTACAAAGCGTGAAAATTAATGATCACTGTAGTGATCATTAAAAATGAACGCTAGGGGTATTGAATCGTCGCTTTTTCAAACAGTCTACTGGAAGCGGAATGAGAATGAGGCAACCAATGGGAGTAGAGCGCGTTTCAGGCGAGAAGCGGTTTTGAATTTATTTACAGTACTCGTCGTCGCGCTGCCTTCATATCATCGCGCCCTTATTACACGTGTAGCTTCCGACATGTACATATAATGCTGTAAGTATTACTATAAGTATGGCGTCTATATATATATTATCATACGCATACACGTGTCCCGTGTCGTTTAGTTCATGACACATGTACAACGTGTAGATACGTGTATCTACACACATACTGTAGACAAAACTCTCTCCTGATCCGCTGCCATAGATGTCGGGAAGCTCCGCTAGACAGATCGTCGAGCCGAGCATCCTCTCCGGCCCCGACGTGCGTTGCCGCCGCTCTTGGCGCTCACTACAACGTGAGAGGGGCATGGCCGCAAGAGAACTGGCATTTACCCTTTGATCAAACGCCTGCACTGCGCAACGATGCAGGCCGCTGTGTGATGCGTTGATCCGCCAAGGACCCTTCCTAGGGAGCTTTCGCGATGCACGGGAGGCTGCTTTCTGCGCACCCGGCGCGTCCAAACTCAATGCCTGCCCCTCGACCGAAAATTTATCCAAAACCCTGTGGCTGCTTTGAGAGTGTGCCTACGATATGAGATGGAAGAATCTCCCACTTTTTCGGGCGGAGTCAATACGCATTGAGCGTGCAAGATGCTGAAAAAGCGCTCGAAAGCATAATTTATGGATATGGTCGGTCGATACTAGAAAGCCCAGGGCTCTCTATCAGTGTCGTACTGCTACATGCTTTACCGTCGCAATGGATATCTCGTGAACGATTGCCAGTTCTATTGAAGTCATCCAAGAAGCACACCATGATCAACGAATACGGCTAACATCCGAAGTCTCCACGTAAGAGTCAAAGAAATATCCGACCTCAATCTCCTGCGTGACCAGCCTTTCCGTGGGGAGCTCCTTGGCTCTGAGCACCCCATTAACATCGTATGCCCAAAAGTGATGGTCGTTATGCGTGGGGTTGTAGTTGCACGCCACCAACCCGCCAACCGTCGCCAAGTAAGTCACCCTGACCTTCATCGCTCCCCGGGATGCTCGGATCGTTGCAAACACCGCCTCTCCCGGCTCGAGCTCCACAGAAGCGCCCGACGTCAGCCCGACCACGATCGTCTGCGACTCCTCGCCGGACTCGCCCCACCCCCTCGAGAACCCGAAGCTCGTCTCGACCCCGCCGCCAGTACCCTGGAACTCCACCTCGTAATTCATCGTCTGCGTGAACGTGAACGACCCAGAGTTGCTCCAGCTCGTGCTCACCGTGTTGCGCACTTCCTGGTTGGCCGAAGCGTCAAATGTCGCCGTCTGCGACGACGTGTTGTTGAACGGCACCTCGGCCACGATCACAGGTTCCACGCTTTGGTCAATCACTTCGGCGCTGACCGGCCGGATCGTTGTCGTCACTTGTGGCCAACTGTATTTCGTGTACAGGTCGTCCCAAGGGGTCGGGCTGCGCACAAAGGCGTCGTTGGGCTCGCGGCCCGCATAGGCCCCCACAGCGGCTTTGAGGTCGTCACCGGCCAGGCCAAAGGTTCCAAGCTCCGTGTCTGAGATGACGTGCACTTCCGAGCCGTAAGCCGTAGCGGAGCCGGTGCTACCAGCGATGATGTTGACCCCGTTTTCAGAACTTTGGCGCGTGGAGAGCGCCCATGAAGGGGCGGTCGCAGGCTTGGCTACGGTGTCAACGAGTTGGGGCGAAGGACTGGCGAGAGTAAGGACAGTAAGGAGCAGCGGGACCAGGAGCGAGAGAAGTATTCTCTGGGACATGGTGACGGGGTTGGGTAGGGCAGAAGCACTGGATTGCTTGAGTGCGTGGGTTGGTGCGTGGGTTGGAGGTGTGCGCTTGGTTGTGAATGTGATGGATTCTACTTTCTTCCGAAGAACATCTTCTTCTACTGTGCGCCTTTTAAAGGCCGGATGAACTTGTACCTTGTGCTCGGGAAAAGGCAAATGGGACCAAGCCAGGGGTTACAGAGGCACATCACATTCACTCACACCCACACGGACACGCACACGCACACCCACATCTAATGTGCACCCTCATGCGAGCACATTGCGGGTGCAGCAAGCCGCCCCCCTTCCGGCAACAACGCTCCGCAATCTGTGGTGGGAACTCTCGGAAGTAGTCTGCCGCCAAATCCCCCACGCGCGCAAAAGAAAAAGAAAAGCGGGGCGCCGATCTTCACTACGGCCGGCAACCGCAACAAGTCTGTCACTCGTTTCAAACGCATTGTGGAAACTAAGCAGGGGCGGATAGAAAACCGCACGCGATTAAAACAGGTTGCTCGTAGAAACGAAAATCGCCCCCTGTCCATTGGCGATATTCATTAGTACGGCGATGACATCGACAAGCCGGAGCTTGCTGCAGCGAGTACTTGCCCTTGCTTTACCTTTCTGCGTTCTGCATCGCCGTCTGTATTGTTGACTCATTTACACACACGCACTTCATGCCCTGGATTATGATACAGAGGACAGCACCATCTGTGGTGGCACAATCCGCGGAGAGTTCGGCGACCGCCGTGGCACCTAGTCGAAGAATGCAACCTTGTATCTGATGGTCAAACTGCGCAATGCCGCCCATGCGTTGTTACCGAACAGTGCCTCAGCGCGTAGTTCATGAGATGGATAGGTACTGATATGCCAAGGTGATCGAACATCAGGAGTGGTCTCTAGGAGTTTTCCAGGCTGGTAATTTGGAAATTTGGAAATTTTTCCTACGTCAGAGAGCCGCGACGTTTCTGTGCGGGAAGGGGAACCGAGACTCATCGCTGCTGTAGCGCCTTTCACATATCTGTATGACGGCTTTTTTCCGTAAACCAACAAGTCAAGCAGAGGGATGGCACAGCCCATGGACAGCGTTCTGTCAACAACACCGGCCTCCAGCCGGCCTTCAAATAGCAAGAATAGTTCCTTCCGACCCATGCCGAAGCAATTTCCTGCGCACAGGAGCTGGTTGGGACGCCTTAGAACGGCAGCGAGGTTTGAGCCCGGCGTGGGTTGCACGAGTTAGAGGGAGGGGGGGTCTCTGAACCCGCCGATAGCATTACGAGCTGGCTATGGATAGATGAGAAGAAGTGTTAGCGGCAGCGGCTGATGACGGCCATAACAAGTGGAAGGAAGATTAGCGTGTAGCTGGCATGTAGTGGATTATTGCGAACTGGGAAAAGGTGGCGTGCGTTACTGGTATTGTTGTGCGTCAATGACAGCATCAGCAGATATGAGGCTTGTGCTTGCGGGGTTTCGACCAAGGCCACTGCGAGGATGTGGAGCGAAAGAGATCGGAAGCATTGTTACGACGAGGGATATCGGGAAGCATTGTTACGGTGAGGGATATCGTCAGGTGATGGTGTTTTCATTTTCTCTGTGGCTGCCAAGCCTGATCAGCTGTTGACAGAAACCGCTCGAGCCGCGACTTAGTTTAAGTTGGGTAAGAGGAAAAGAAGATGAGAGTGAAGCACTACATAAGCCTCAACAAACCCTCGTCATCCTCCTCACTTCCACTCTCACTCTCTCAAGCATCCTTCCCCCAATAGCGCTTCCCACAAACACAACAAAAATGTCAGTTCGACCGCTCTTCGCTCTCCTGTCTCTGTTTGCCCTGGTATTTCTCGCTGAAGCCCTCTCTGCGGTTCAGACGTCCTCCGATCTGACCAAAACCTCCGGCCGCCAGGACGGGGGAACTGAAGTCTCGATCACTGCTTCCGGAGATGATGGCACACCCAGCAGCGCCTCCGCCTTCGGCAGCGAGATTCACGTCATCTCGGACACTGAGATTGCCACTTTCGGGCTAGGCGAGGTGTCGCTCAAGCAAGCTGTCGGTGCGTACAAAGGACGGGAGCCCAATGACGCGTATTTGCGGAGCCCGACCCCGTGGGATGATTTGTACACAACGTACGACTGGCAGCAGGTGACGACGACGATACAGCCGGTCAGTGCCGAGGTGATTGAAAAAACGGTCGAACCTGTGATTGTTTCGACGACGCCGTTTAACAATACGTCGTCGCAGACGGCCACATTTGATGTCTCCGCAAGGCAAGAGGTGAGGAACACAGTAACATCCAGTTGGGAGCAGTCTGGGTCGGTGACGTTTGGACAGACGATCAAGTACGAAGTAAAATTTGAGGGCATCGGCGGCGTCGGAGGGTCGACAAGCCTGTCGTTTGAATCCGGTTGGGGAGAGGGCGGGTCTGAGGCGCAGACGATTGTGGTCGGGTTGAGTTCCGGTGTGCAGGTTGAACTGGAGCCCGGGGAGTATGTGTTCTCGACTATCCGGGCTTCACGCGGGACTATGAAAGTGAGGGTGGCTTACCGTGCAACGCTAAGCGGATATGTGGCGTGCAACTACAACCCAACATTCGAGGACCATCACTTTTGGGCATATGGAGTGAACAGCGTGCTTGCAGCCGAGCAACGGTCAACAGAGGTGATCGTGGAAGAAATTTTGGACGTCGGGTTTTACTTCAACTCATATGTAGAAACTTCTGACGTGCAGCACACTGCCTAGGTGAATAACCAGAGACGCAATATATTAAACGGACAGCACAATGGTTGTCGTATCGTATATTTGATCCTTCGCGCCTCCGTAATGTGTTGTGCTTGTCAACAAATCGGTTGCAACTCAATAAGGATCTACAGAATACGTTCTTCAGGAAAAGACACGTAGCCAACGAATAATAACGGTGTTTCTCCTCGGCCAGAGCAAGTAAATTGGTGCGGTTCGTCAAAGGAGACCGGATCTTCACCATTTAGGGGAGGGAGCTGTGGGACACTTTGTCCACCAGCGCAGTACTATCTCTGTGCAAATGCGTGTTTGTAATACGTGTCGGACCCGATTGCAACATGCTGCTGGGGCTCACGATCCAGGAGTGTTCGCTTGAAACTACCATAGACGCCGGGCATTCGCCGCAGTTTCGCAGGTGCTGCACTGAAGCTTGCTTTCGGAATCAATACCTTGCACATCACCTCGGAAGCCCTTTCTGTCCCCCACACCCGACAAGAGCCCGTTTTCTACCCTCATGACAGTCCGCTTTATAGAGCATGTCACACCATCCAGTTGTTTCCATAGAATATACTTCCGGCATTGATGCACGAATGTATCACCGACCACCCCTATGAAAGCGATTAAGGAACTTAGGAATAACAAGTAATCCAAAGGTTGCGCTAGGTGTTTTGCATCAACTGGAGGACGACACCTTTATCAAACAAACAGAAAACTGCCATTAAAAGAGAATCTAGTTTACCCTGTCATAAGAGTGCCTCGCGAGGGGAATAGAACCATCCTACCCATTTACATTTGGAAAACCTGCCCGCCGCCTACTCCATTAGTTATCAACCTCTTAGAGCATCCCCAGCGGCATGAGCAAAGAGTTAAAAGATAAAATTTTAGCTTTTACACCCTGGTGAATCCGCTCCACCGGGGAGTCAAAAGGTAAAATTATTTAGCCCGGGGGTATTTCCAGGGTGCAAATCGGTCGGTTTTACACCTCGAAAATAGCCCAAGCCAAAAGTCCACGACACAAGTGCGAAGCAGTTATTGGTTTCTGGTCGCGGGAATCTGCTCGTACAGTACCCTTCCCGTTCTCCTACATGTTTCGCTCGCGTATTGCCGCGCTCCCCTCTCCAACCTGCGCCTCTCCTTCTGCATCGATCGCAAGGTACATGCGATCTTGCCCAACCAACACCCTGTTTATGCGCTCCCTTTCGCACACCGCTCTCCCAGGTGCAGAACATGCTCCCACCAACCCACCCAATCATTGCCTCTCCCATCTCGAGCCCCGTTCCCATCACAATAATGGCCGGTACAGAGCAGCCGAAATCCAGAGGATTTAACTATTCCTCCAATGAAGACTGCTCCATTTGAGTGCGTCTCTGCATTTAGCTCTGGCAACACCGGTGGAGTGTGTTGATGTCGGAGCTAAAATGCCAAATGTGAGCAAATGCACCTGGGCATGCGCACCAGTATTTGAATGACAAGTGTTGAAAATATTTAGCTCTTTGCTCATTTATTCTCCAACCGATGGGGATGCTCTTAGAAGCGGCAAAATGTGAAGCCGAAGAAGGTCGTAAGTGAACCACCGCTGGAAATACAGCAGCCGTCAGAGATCTGCTGATTCGTCTGACTCGGGTTGGGGTTGCGATTCGCCCTGAAGCCATTGTCGAGGCACGTGAAAATGTGCGGCCGGGGCAGACGAGCTGGAGGAAGAAGTGGAGCTGTTACTTCCTTCGCAAGAACAGGAGGCCGAAATGCTCATGGCGGTGACAGAACTTGTATATGAGCATTCAGTTCCTTGGCGAATAATTTTGGCTAGTTCGGTGGCCTTTTCGGTCGTCAAGACAGCGGCGTTGATGGCGGAGAAATTGCACATAATGAGGGCGAAGAAGATAGCGAGGCGGTTCATTTTTGGTGTCTTTGGGTTGGGAGGTTGGAGCGAAGGCAAGAAAGTTGGGAGAACAGGAGGTGGATGAGGTGCGATAGTGAGTGTGAGAAGGTGCAGGCCAAAGGCCCTGTTTAAATAGAGCTGATAGAGTTGGCGCTTAAGCTCCTTTGGCAAAGTTCACTGAGAATGTAGCAGGATTTGATTACGCAGGTAAGCAGCTGAGACGAGTTCAGATCCAAGGAGCCACGTTGGAGAATCTCGGTCGCATAAGGTGATCATTATCGTGCAGGATTACGCTAACATAATTCACACTTAAAAGACCCAACTACAAGAACCCTACAATAACTCTCTCGTTCAAGCGCTGTTTGATGAAAGCACCCGCTAGAGCGAGTTTCTGTTGCTAGTCTAGAATCGCATTTCCTCACGTCAAGATGACTTGAAAACAGATTGAATGCGAGAGAAATGCTTTTGCCCTTGACGTCATCTGCATTGAAGATAGATCCCGATGACACTTGGGGTTACCGCAGTACATCGTGGTTTGGACGAGATTTCCGCAACCGAACTTGTGCTTTTTACGATTCAGGTTTAAGTACAAAGCAGGTTTCGTTGCTGCCCTAATCAGTATTTTGTGATGCGTGGTGTTTATGTATGAAACAGCCATGAGAGTTGGTTGGTTCGGTAGTTCGGTTGAGACACCAGGCATAAGAAAGGAGCTTCGTATGTCGTATATGCGAGCTTCAGTACTGTTTCTCTAGAGAATTCTCTAGCTACCGCTCTCGAGAGGTAGAGAGAAACAGTACACCCGGGGACGGTATTTAGTGTCACTGATACCATTTCCGTTATGGAAATATCGACCCCTAAACATATATTAATGTCAGTGATACTATTTCCGTACTTACACTATTTCAGAGAAAACGGTATTACTGTCACTGATATTGTCAAACGTAACAATGAATAGTGTAAGTTCGATCCCATTAGAGCCTACAGCATTTCTTTTCGTCCTACCAAAACCTCACATGCCTGCCTCTAATCATAAGTCCTGACGCTGGCCCCCCCTCCTCTTTCCTTATCGCAGATGGCTCTTGTTACAACTCTGCATCGCCCAACCTTTTCCTATACACCAGACCAAAGACCGACCAGTTGACCTGTTCTTAGTACAAAACGCTTTTCAGTAATGAATGCCTGCGTATCTCCACTCCCGCGCACAAATTAGTGCTCCCGAAACGAACCGAACGAATCGCATACCAATACCATCCCTCCGGACCGGCAGTGAGATGGGTCCGGCTCAAAGGAAGGATTGTTCTATGTCTGGATTGATCCGTCGTCGTCCCGGGCTCTGACATGTATTAGTGTCAGTGACACTATTTACGTGGTGACACTAATTTAGCGCTGACACTAAATACCGTCCCCGGTGTACTCGCATGACATACGAATTTAATTTAAACACAAAAGTGTTGGAATTTCTGATTAATTTAAGAGGGTTTCTATGATAAATCGCAGCTGTGTTCATGCAATTATCATTCAACCGGAGGTAAATTACCTCATCGTACCCTTCTCACCGGCTCAATTCGGGTCGGTTTAGAATTTTCAAAACATCGGTCACTTTACCCCAGTACTGGCCAGTTTCCCGGTACCAAAAAATCTTTGGTTGGCGGCTCTCCAGGCTATCCGGCTCAGTTTAGACCACCTCCCCGCGGCACTTTCACCGCAACTGCGACAGGCCGAGCAACGTTCGCGCCGCGGAGTAGTTCCGATCTCCACCAGAACTCCCTTTGTTCCCCTGCAACCCAACCGCCGATCGCCTTGCCCACTATTTTAGGGGAATATCATCAAGAGAACCCCCAAAACTACTCTGTAAGTTACGCAAAATGCCATCGCCCTTGACAGGCGCCCTGCTTTCTTTTTCACAATTCAAATTGCTCGACGAAGCACGACTGATACATTCGAAAGCCCTTGAGCTTACGTCTTCCACATGCGATACACATTTTATGTTGTAGTTGTTGTGAGAGACCTTCGAAGTCAACACTGCCGCCGCTTGCATTTTGCCACCTTTTTTGCGTCCCGATCGATTCATAACCGCCATTTTTGGAGCTCGTATCTCGCTCATCAGAATGTTTTGAACTCGATAATCTCACCAAAGGACACAAGATACCTTTGTAAGCGCTTGTGACGCTGGTATCCTACCGTCTGTTAACGCATGAATTTTAGATTGTAGCCTCATGTTGATGACACGTGCGGCCACATTTGTTCTTTGCATTAAAACACGCTCGTCACCCACAAGGAGCATCCTTATGCTCCCCTGTGGACCCATTTGCAGACCCTGAAAATGTGGCGAAATGGACAAAACGATAGTTCATATGCCCCAAGCCACATTTTATGAATGAGGCCTTGGCATCCTCCGGTGAAATGGACTGGTATCCGGCCACGGCCAGTTTCATGTTGTACGCAGTATTTGCCACGACAAATGGCTCATAGACAGAAGATGGTCTCGTGTTTCCCTAACTGTGCGCTGGAATGATCGATTGACGAATTGATCACAGGGTTGGAGAATATGCGTTGTGTTTGCCGGAAGCCGCACAAGGATAATATTCATCTTTTCGCATGCGTTTATCCACTCTGCACCATCCCGGGAGCTGTGACCGTCCACCAAAAGCACAATATGCTTTTCTGGAGACACTGTTTCTCTTGCATGGTGGTTGATGTGTTCTGCGATTTTAATGATAATTTGGCGATCTACAGAACCGTACTTTGTGACGTGGAGAGCGGTTTCTGGTGGAAACCAGCTCCCTCCGCACAACCAGTGGGGCACGCCCTGCGAATTAGTAAAATCTTCCTTGCTCAGCGGTTTCTTCCACGTGCTCACGACGCGCTTCCCTAATGCTACACTAAAGAGAGGGGCAATGTTGCCACTGGCAGCCACAGCGATACCCGCGGTGACTTGTTTGCCAGAGTCTCGTATGCTCCTTCTAGCACCACCGCTGTGTGTGACAGCGGAGGCGTAGCACCTCACCTTCTTTCCATACTCTCCCAAAACTGTTGTCTCGTCCCAGTTCCAAATTCTGCTTGGCTCAGAAAAAATGCCTGGATAATCGCGCTCCACTTGCTGTAGTGCCTGCCTCAGAGAGGATATGTGGGGCACGTTTTCAGCCGCCAGACGGGCAGTGGTAACATTCTCAGCTATGCAGTACGCTAGAGATCGATTTCGGGCACGAAAAGAACGGATTGCATCCGGGGACGGAAGCCCGTTCGAATATTTGGCACGGCGATCCGCAGCAATTTTTGCGTGCACTGTGCTCATAACAGCATTATCAACAGCAAATCCACGCCGCGCGGCATGAAGCGTTCTGTCGACTAAAAGGCGTTCCTCGTCTGCTGACAACACTGTCGTGCGGCCAGCATGATTGCCTTCTGGATCTAGCAAGTTTTTTAGCTCTTCCGTCTCTGAGCTTTCGTACGCCTTTTTTATTTGCGTGGCTGTTGTGCGGGACACCCCTGTGTCTCGGGATGCCTTGCGTGCGCTTTCACTTCTTTGGATTAACGAAAGAAGCTTTGCGCTGCGAGCACCCTCCTCTCTTCTTTTCGCGATTCTTTTCTTGTGTGTGAGAGTTTGCGCCCTCATTGACGGTGGCATACTGCCACCGCCGAGCCGAAAGTCGCTTACAGAAGAGGAGGGAGGGCCTCGCTGTCGGAGTGTGCGGTATGAGTTGGTGAGATGGACTGTGGTGATTTTGGGAAGGCAGGGAGGGCAGAGGCTGGTGATTGGGAAGTGGCCCAAATTGAGCCATGGCCCAAATTAAGCCGGTGAGAAGGGTACAGTACAACCTCCCAGGAACGTTTGTCCGACATAGTCATGAGAGCCCATACATGTACACGTAGCACACGCATGACAGCGGAGATCATCTTTATTCCCCGCCGTCTCACTGATCCCTCCCATTCCCTTATAAGGTAGGTGTCAGATCTCACATTGCAGATGACATTACAGTGCCGAACAATATATATAGACGTAGATACGACGACAAGGGAATAAACGGACTCATGGGTTTCACGTTCTAACAGGTTATGGTCACCCTCTACGCCACCACTTGCGCATAATGATCGAAACCCGATCCCTCCCCCACTAACACCAGCCTCCGCAGCTACCAGCGATAGAGCCCCAGCTCTAGCCTCAACACCAGCCTCGGCAGCTACCAGCGATAGAGCGCCAGGTCTCGCCCCATTACCAGCCTCCGCCGCCACCAGCGATAGAGCCCCGGCTCTCGCCCCCCACCATCCTCGGCAATCTCCCTCACCATTGTCAACACCACTCGCACGATCTAACCCCACACATCCACCACAACGGCAAACCACAGGCACCCCCAACGCCTTCACAGGCATCTCACTACCCACTCCAAGACCGACTCTCTCACTTACATCCCAGCTACCCCCGCCGACAACGACGAACCGATCACAACTCCGACAACATACATCACACCAGAACCATCTACACCTCATAATCCGACTGATCCAGCCAAAGAACACGACACAAACCACGTCACAAACACCATCTCCTCATCAATCATGGAAAAACAAGACCTTCCAAAGCTAGACCCCGCCAACTACGGCCCCTGGCTCTTAGCCCTCCGCTCGGCTGCACACGCGCTCAACGCGTACGAACAAATCTCAGGAGATCCACAACCCCCTACCGAACCTACTGAACTTCAACTCCACTTGAAACAGCAACACATCATGCTAGGCAAAATACTATCATCCGTGCAGGCGGACATCCTCAATCTTCTACTGACGCCCTCAGATGACCCCACACCACACAAAGTACTCTCTCTTATCACAAAAAACCCATTCTATGACAGCGAGAACCGCCCAGAAGAAATCCCTCACGCAACCAGCAACATACAGGACCCCGAAGACCTCTCAGATACGCACTAACCAAGGCCGAAGAATCACTGTACCAGTCGTGGTAAACCCATCAATCCCTTACACACTCCTCCATCTCACACCCCCATCCCCAGAGAATTTCGAAGACTTCCTCGTAGTGTCACCGGGGACTGTCAGATCGCACAAACCCTGACACTACTCGTCGTCAAGTCAGATTGCACATTACAGATGACATTACAGGGCCGAACAATATATATAGACGTAGATACGACGACGGGGGAATAAACGCTCGTCTTTCACTTTCTAACAGTAGAGAGACGATACGCATCAGTAAACGGAGGCATCGATCTTGCACCACAGGTTATGGACACGAAAATCACCCCACTGCAAGACGAACAAAGGCACCTCGAATATCGCCCCGGACCCAGTCAAGACGACAACACCACGGCACCCACCAGCCACGTCGCCCCCATACCAAGTCCGCGCGCGCGCGTAGGGGCCCTTTGTGTACAATTTCGTACCACAACCCCCCGGCGAGATGATAACCGCGTGGGAGGGCGGGTGCTACTGTAGCGAGCCGGCGTACACGGGCCCGCCGCCGTGTACAGTAGTACCCCAAGGGTCCGACGTGGGACAGCCGGTAACAGCGGGCGTGGCCACGGGTAACACGTGGCACAACCGTTAGTCGGGATCGTGGCCACGGGCACACGTGTATAATCCGTACGGTGGCTAACTAGTAAGTAGTAGTTAATGGCACAAATTAAGTAATTGTGTACAGTAGCTGGTACACAGTAAGTGGCAGCTACTGCAGGGGGACATGTGTTCCGGCGTCCCACTTAGGGGTCAAGACCGGGGACACCCGCCCGTCCCAGTAAAGAGGGGGCAGACTCGCCTCCCTTCCCTTTACGGCTAATTGCTATCCCGTTCCGGTTTCCCTTTTAGTCTCAGGCTTCTAACCTGTGACCGGCCGTCCGGATCTAACACTACTGACCGGCTGTGCGTCACCGGCCAAGTGAGCCTTCCCTCTTTTCGAGTCCATCCGTACGGTCTGCGTTCGCGCGTGCGTTATCCAGCGGCGCGCGCTCCCTTACCTCTAACCCCCCTCGTTTCCGAGTCGTCGGGACGAAGGTAGTTATACCACACCCTTGTAAGCGCTCCGGCCACCGCCGTAGAGCCCGAAGAAACTGCTCCTGACACTACCGTAGGGCAGGAAACCACTGCTCTGCAACACCGCGTCGAGGCAACCCCGATCTCCAAATCCTCAACGCAAGAAATGGAACCCACAACTCCGTCGATCGAAACAAAAATGCTTGGTCACCTCCCCGCTCTCCTCAGCGACGGGACCAATTACGGTATATGGAAACAAACATTTCAAGACATGGCGATCATTGTAATAATATGGATCCTTCTGGTTCGGTGTTAATCCGTCACGGAGGAGGTGTCCACGGTAGCGGTAAATTACAACACCACCAACCTCAACAGGGGGTGGCTATAGCGAGACCGAAACGGACGAAGGGAGATACTACCCCTGAAGATGGGAGGTGAGTCCTAATTAGGAAGTTGGAGGCTAGCTCAGAGGGGGTGGGGTACCTGGTTTATTCTCCGGGAGGGATGCAGTTCCTCTCTAGGACGTCTGCCTCCCTCGGGTCTCAAGCTACTGTACGACTACTGTACAGTAGCTATCATAACTACTGTAAGAGACACCTCCCGTGTACACGTGTGTCACTGTGCCCTTGGCACCACGTGTACACGGACCTGTAAACCAGTACACGTGTGCTGTCACTGCCGCTTGCACGTGTTCACTTCGCAACGTATGGTACCTGTAAATTAGGCCACTCTAGCTACTGTAGAGCGTCCGAGAACGGAATTGTCATACTACTACATACCCCTCTCCAATGTCGAGGCAGCCCTTGATGACACCGCACCACCGGCGACCATGACAAGCCCCCATCATCCCATCTACAGGAGAAAATCCGCATTCTTGCGCATGACCATCATGACAAGCCTGCCATCCGATCTCGCAAGTACGATAGATCTAGAGTCCACTATCACACCGCGGCAACTGGCCGCCGAAATCACGTCCCACTTCACGGACTCCACCCTGACTACGCACCTCACCCTGAAACAGGAAGCCCGGCGAACCAAGCTGACGGAAGGGAGAGATATGGAAGAGTACATCGCGAAGCACAGGACAATCCGGATGAAAATGCGAATGGCCCGATACCCCAGTATCCATCAAGATGAAGCAGTCACCATTTACTTCATAATCAACGGCCTCAACTCGCGCCCGGCGTTCCGCCACCTTACGGACATGTGGATCGCCAATAACACAGTCCCCACTAACATTAATAATCTTGCACAACGCCTCAAGGCAGTACAAGTACAAGATGAAGAAAAGCAGGCCAACCGCTTCCAAGATCCACAAGGAATGCCCCACTAGGCGCCAGGGGCACCAGAGATCAACAACCCGCCCCGCCACCCCGCACACGCGGCAGAAGGCCAGGGAGGGGTGCCCCATACCAACCACGGCAAGCCCAATGGCGCACCGACCCGCCCCGCCAAAATACTCTGCCTCACCAAGACACGACGACCCCAACGCCCCGCAGTAGGCAATGGACCACCCACATTGACCACAAGCGACCTCCGGAACCCACCCGCAGTGCCAGACCGCCACAGGACAACTCGCCAGCGCAGACGACGAGTATGACGACAATACTCTATACCAGGCCTTCGAGAAGGAAAAACCTGGAGGTAAGCAGTACGCCCTCGACTCAGGGGCCCACCCGTCCCATGTCCGAAAACCAACACGTCACATGAGGCCACTACGGCGAATAATACGCACGAACACGGCTACCAACATCACCCCTCCCGCCACACATCAGGGGATGCTCCACATCCCGACCGGTACGAATAGGCTGATCTGGATCCCTGCCATTGCCAACCCCGCCTGCGCTACAACTTGCTCTCCGTACACGACATTGCCGTGCAATGGCGAGATGTCAGGTTCACCCCCACGCAAGCACTCATCCTAGATACGAGCGTGAGCCCACCACAGACTGTAGCCAAAGCAAAATTCTCCAAGGGTATGTACTACCTGCAAGTGCCCAAGGTGAAAGGAAACAGCATGGCAGCAAGGACCGCCCCCGCAAGGAAAATTTCCTCCACGAAAGCACCGAGAGCAAAAAAATACGACGACTGCCAAACCTAAACCAAGCCGCATACCAACACTCGGACACGTGGCGCCGACAGTAACAAGAATACCCCTGCATGAAGCGCACAACCCCGCGCCACCGCCGTACACCCCGGTGCACCCCGAAGTCGAACGGGACTTCCACTATTACCATGTTGTAGCATAAACACCCCCAGCGGAGAGGGGTGTATGCACAGCTCGACGTAGACCCCGTCCGATCGGGAAGACGGGGGTGAAGCAGGACACCAGTTAACGGCACCGGGCAGCGGGCCCGGGTAGCGTGGTAGAGCGGGAACGGGGAGGACGCCGGTACGCGCGAGCGGTTCGACGCCTCGACGCCCCGGCGCGGTACTGGGTAACGATCCAGTACCGACGGGCGGAGGCGGAGCCGGCTCGTGGGCGTACCGCGCGCGTCCTCAACCCGCGCTCGGTGCCGCTCTAAGGTAGTTAGCGAACGCTACCTTAGAAATAAGCGGGAAGTCGGACCTTGACGGTCGGTGAGTGACAAGTCCGTGCTTGTCCCCCTCCGCCGCCGTCGGTCCGCTCCATATTTAATATACAAAACAATCTATCATAACACTACAGTACCGAGGTACTGTAGTGGGCTACTGTCGTGCAGGTCGGCCTGCACTGTAATACTGTCAGCTATGTCGAGGCTGACAGTACACGTATCACCCGTGGTGCGTGCGCGCTTCGTTCGCGCGTGGTACACGTGTGCACGTGTATGCACGTGTCCGTTGTCCCTGTGGTGTACACGTGGACACGCGTGGTTGTACTGTAGAGCGTCGAGCTCTACAGTAGGGGATCCTGTTGTTGATCCAATCTAACTAAAAAGCCCCCAGGGGGGGGTTATACTACACATGTGATCTTCAATCACATACGCCCCGCCACGCTTCAAAAAATGGCAAAGCTCGGCCTCTCGCCCAACCTCCCACCCACGTTGAGACAAGGACCCCTGCGCATCACCTGCCCGAGCTGCGCAGCCGCGAAACAACAACCGGCCCCGCACTACCCAACCACACACAGGTACCGGGTAGGAGCAGCGTTCAGCAGTGACATATGCGTCCCGTTCAACCCGCCCTCACGCCAAGGAAACAAGTACAATACTCACGATAATTGACGCGAGATCAAGAAACCTCATTGTCGACTTCTTGGAATCACGAGCTGAGACACCGCACCGATTGAATAAAATCCTTACAGCACTCAAACAAAAGAACGGATACAAGCCCAAGCAGTTAGACACGAACAACGCTAAAGAATATATATCCGAATATGGGAACAGAATGTATCCCTCACACGATGTAATGCACAGCACTACAGTGCCGCACACACCCCAACAGAACGGCATAGCAGAAAAGATCAACGGCACCTGATGAATTCTGCAAGAGCAGCGCTGCACCACAGTGGTCTACCCAAAACTCACTGGGAAGACGCCGTCAGAGACGCAGCGTTCAAGTATAATAACATACTACACCACTCCACCAACTCCCTGCCATACACAACGTGGACCAACGCCACCCCCAGAGTCCCCCAATTTCTCCTATTCCGGCAACTAGGGACAATCCCCGAACTGGCTAACAGGAAACATATATCCAAACTCACCCCAAGAGCCACCCCCGTGCGATACTTACATGCAATAGACGAGCACCACATCATGGTATTCGAAACAAAAACCAACAAGCCTCGAAGAGTGCGCTGTGTCAACTTCCAACCCTACCGCAGAGCCACTGACCCCGCAGCGTCATGCACACAAGCGAGGAAGGCGTTTACACCACACCGCACACCCACACGAGTGACACGCACAACACCAGCCCCGGCTAACACAACCCAAGCCAAAAAATATCCCGACGCAGCAGAGTGGGAAAAGGCACACAACGAAGAATTGGAAAATCTCGACACAATGAACGTCGTACAGTGGACACCAAGTGCCAACCTCCCCAAAAAAGGAAAACTCATACCTCTAAAATGGGATACCGATACAAGAGGAACAGTGCAGGAGAAATGGCATCGAGAAAAGCGCGCTGCTCAGCACGCGGAGACAAGATGGTGCCACACAAGCACTTTGACCGCGCCAAAACGACACCTTACATGGCGGATAAAACAACAGTAAGGACACTTTTCGGCATAGCAGCAACACATCGCATGCACATAGAGCACATTGATATTAAGTCAGCATATCTACATGAGAAATTCGCACACATCGGCAGCGAAAAAGTGTACGTGGAACAACCACACCGTTTCAACGGCCCATACAAGCCCCCATGCCAAGGAGGCAAGCTAAAATTCAACATCTATGGGACGCCCTCTGCAGGACACACCTACCTGACAGCAGTATTCGCCCTCTTACGCAAAAAAAAGTTCCAGCGAAGCGAAGCTGACCTCTGCCTTTGGTCAAAAAATTGGAAAGGACCTCATCATGGCCGCAGTAAGCATGGATGATTTTACTGTAGTCGCGTTAACAGCAGAACTCAAGGATGAGTTCGCGAAACATTGGCCAAAGCGTACAACATCAAGCGTCTAGAAGAGCACAAAACATTCTTAGGATGGACTGTACAGCGAAGCACAAATGGAGACATCCATGTCTCCCAGCCCAATGCAATCAACTACATAGTTGAACATGCATACATGGCACAGTGCAACGGCAAGGAAACTCCTTACTGCGACAGAGTAATGCTTCACAAGCGAACGGATACCGATGAGATCCAAATGGAACCCTCAAAAAATACCAACAATTAATTGGGGACCTCCGATATGTCGCCGACTCCACTCGGCCTGACATATATTTCCTGACGAACCAACTCGCCGTCGAGCCCAACAAGCCTCCACAGAGGCATTGGAGCGCGTTAATGCGACTGATAAGTGTAGTATAACCCCCCCTTGGGGGTTTAAATTAGATTAGATCAAGAACTAGATCAGCTACTGTAGAGCGTCGAGCTCTACAGTACCACCGCGCGTGTCCACGTGTACACCACGGGGACAAGGGACATGCACATACACGTGCACACGTGTACAGCGCGCGTACGAAGCGCGCACGCACCACGGGTGATACGTGTACTGTCAGCCTCGACATAGCTGACAGTATTACAGTGCAGGCCGACCTGCACTACAGTAGCCCACTACAGTACCTCGGTACTGTAGTGTTATGATAGAGTGTTTTGTATATTAAATATGGAGCGGACCGACGGCGGCGGAGGGGGACAAGCACGGGCTTGTCCTCAACCGACCGCCAAGGTCAGTCCACCCAGCTTATTCTAAACCTCGCCTTCGCTCTTCGCGCGCGTTTAGTCGGAGCCGAGCCGGAGTGGACGCGCAGCACGCGAGCGAGCACGGAACCGCCTCCGCCCGTCAGCACTGGTACGTCACCCAGTGCTGCTCCGGGGCGTCGAGGCGTCGATCCGCTCGTGCGTGCGCGCATCCCTGCTCGCTCCCGCTCTACCACCGCTACCCGGGCCCGAGCCCGGTTCCGTAGCTGGTTGGCCCGCTTCACCCCTTCTCCGATCCGGGGTCTACAGGTCGAACTGCGCATACACCTCCAGTCGTCTGGGGGTGTTTATGCTACAGTGGTCTCCCGACCTAGAAGACCCCGAGATCTCTCCGAGAAGACTTTCTTTTTCCTCCGCGTTCGTACGCGTTGAGATGAGTCAAGAATACGCCACCTCGATCCAGTCCGAACCGGCGGATCCGAGGGCGGCCGCTATGCACGCACCATCACCGCCGTTCGGCGACGGCGACGCTGGTCTCCGAGACCGCGAACCGTCGCCCGAGTCCCCCGAAGGACAAGCGGCTGCGATGTTCGATCGCATAGCTGACTACATCGAGGAAGTCCGTACTTCACTCCGTATAGACGTGACGGACGCCGTCTACTCGCGATGTATGGACGAGCTCCGCTCCCTACGTGAAGGGAGGTTCGATCGAGTCAGCCAGTCCTTGGAGAATCTCCGAGCACTAGTCGACGAGTTACACTCGCGACTGGTGCTCGTCGAAGACTCACACCTCGCACAGCCCGTACTGCACGGGCAAGGTCGCCCCACGAGGCCGACCTCGACGAGACGGCCCGACGATCGACCGTCCCCGTCAGCAGAGCAGTTGGGTGCGCTCGCGCACCTCTCCGCCGAGCTCAACACTACGCGACAGCGTGCTCGTGACATGGAACGGACCATGGCCGCAAGGCTGCCCGGTGCCCCAGCGAGAGGGCCCGGTGGTGCCGTACCTCCGAGCGCCGTTGCTCCGGAAGGTTGGCGTCCGACTGGCGCCGGCACCAGTCGGACTGCAGAAGAAAACCGTCCCCCGATGGGCGCGAATCTCGCGTCCGAGACCCAAGCATTGCCGCCTATCCCCGTAAGTAGGCGGCAGATGGACCGCGTATCGTACGCGGACGAACAGGACCATGGAGGAGCCGCCCGCGGATCCGGAGAACCGATGTTCCCTGTCGATCCCCGCTCGGGTGGCTACCCGCCCGCGAGTTATGCCGAGCATCCAGGTCCGGTAGACGTCCGTACGCTACCGGTTACCTCTTTCGGCACGCTAGGTCCCGCCGAGCCCGGGCTCGAGCCGGTGCATACGATGATCCAAGAGTTCAGCGCCGTCGCTGACTATCGTATGTACCGCTTGGATAACACCTCGAGGCTCGTCACCTCGGGTGACGCGGGACAGATCGCGAAGTACGTCCAATGCTGCCGTGGGATCCGTCCCACGATGAGGAGCTTTGACGGTACGGACCCGATCCAGCTCCTACCGTTCTTGAAGGATATTCGGATAACCTTCAACTCGCAACACCTGACCGAAGGTGTTGCCGTGAGAGTCCTCGCGCACTTCTTAGAGCGCGACGCGGAGCGCCTGTATACGAGTTATACGATGCGTGGCCTCCGCGCCGGCCAACTACACGACGACGTGAGCTGGCCGGGACTCGTGAACCAGTTCCTGAAACGCTACCTAACCGACGACGTGTTAGGTGAAGCGTACGACGCTGTCGCGACGGCGCGACAGCAATCTCATGAAACGGAGAGCACGTTCGCGGCCGGCTTGAAACAGCGTACACCCGCAAAGCCTGTATTTTCAGGGGAAATTTCAGAACCGCACATGACTTTAGCCGTTTAGCCATTTCATTTTTTTGCAGAAACTCTCTATTCTTTACATAAAAGCACCGCCAGTCGCTCACTTTCAGCAGTGCATTTCTTGTGTGCTTGCGGGTGCTGGCGTGTGCTTGCGTGTGATAGACGATGGCTCTCGTGACCCACTAACTCCCACACCGGCCCATGGCATTGGTCCCAAAGTGTCACTCTACAGACTGTCTTAGCGATATTGTACCCTGTGCCTGTTGGTCTGTCAACGTACCACTCTCTCGTGCCCGGCACTACATAGAGAGTACACTCGCTGCAGTATTTGTTCGCTTTCATAGTTAAAGGACGACCGCAATTTACATTGTAAATTGCCCTATTCCGTCAAAATCTCCTGGACCTTTCTGACGCCTTCCCAAGGCACTCCTTCTCAACTGACGGACTGCAAGGACAGACTGTCTACATCACAGTCTCTCCACAACAGTATTCAAATAGGAGCGACGGCGACAACGAGTAAAGACCACCCCATGAGGATTACGATTCATCAGGTTATGGCCCCGCTTCGCACCACTGCACAACTCAACGACAGACTGACTTCAAGGTGGATCGCGCTACACGCACCCGTAGAGACAAGGCAAACGAAAGCACCTGCCGACCCCCTGCACAACGACAAGCCGGAACGGACAACCCAACACCACCCCCGCGGCAAATCCGAACCGAATCCTCATCACCCCTATCCCCACCGTACTCCGCAGCACTCCTCTACATCCCTCCCGGCCCCAATACAACACACCACACCACAAGCCCGGAAATACCACGCCCCTCCCAAGTGGCGGGCACAAAGGCGAACTATTCGTCGGCCACCGCCAAACCACCCCAACCCAAGCCGGCACCACATATCCAAAGGCATAAGGCGCCCCCAACACTCTGCCACCGAGTACCGAGACCCTACAAACCCCCACCAGAGGCGGGCTCCAACCAAGAAAACGCGTGCCAAAGCCCGTGTCATCCAGGACGACACCGCCCCGCCACACAGCGAACGAAATGCACATGACACGGACACCGAAGAGGAAGATTACCACACAGCAGAGGGCACGTTCATCCTCGACTCAGCCGCCCACCCTACGCACACAGCCCAACCCCTACCCAACATGAAATGCCTTTCACAACCAAAACAATCAGTCACCGCCATTAACCATATCACATCCTGCACACATGCCGGCACCATCCAGAGCTATACGAATAGAGACCACCCACTACGACTGAGGGCCGTACACAGCCCCCAAATCCCATACACACTAGTCTCAGTACATGATATTGCATCACTAAAATGCACCATCGCATTCACCAAAACAAAGGCCATCATACGAGACGAAAACAACACAGTCATAGGAACAGCTCCCTGGAACTCAAAGCTCCACGCCTACGCTTGGACACCGCGCAAACCCACCAACAACCATACCGTAAGAAGCGAACGCACATTCGGTAGAAACACCACCGACACAAAAGCAGCCAAGCAGCCCCGACCCACCGGAAAAATTCGCAAACAACAGCACCCGCCACGAAACCCAGCCTGCTCCCGACCTACACACCAACAAGGCGCATAGCACCGCGCATACAGCACTTCAAACACCACAACCCGCACACACCCCAAAAAATTACACTCACCACAGCCAAGGCTTACGAGTGACACCTCCTAAACCACGCCCCCCCAAGGCACTTCAGCGCATGGCGAAAGAGGGCACATTTCCGAACCTCCCCCGCAGTTTGCAAGGTGCCCCTCCCCCATCAGCTGCTCCTCATGCGCCCATGCACGGCAACAGCCCCGACCCCACCAATTAACCCACTACTCACAGCACATCTCGGAACACCTCAGCTCAGACACGTGTGGCCCCATCACGCCACCCTCCACCCACGGAAATGTACACAT
>NW_005179145.1:0-29184 GCF_000350225.1 Chondrus crispus
ACAAAGCATGTATCCCTTGCACAAGTGTGATTGCATCCTTACGATGCTCTTTTTTAAACTTTTTTTTCCAGATCATGTCGTTTCAAGCTTTCCGGACTGTGACTAGGTTGTGGTCTCTCAACAACAGGCGTTTGCGAAAGGTCGCAACATGTTGATTCTGATCCACGGGCCGCCAGCACAAGAAGTTCATTATACTTGGGCAACTTGCAGAGAATCAAGGCCGAAATGCCAACTTCCTGACCCGAAGACAAGAACGGCCACCATTTCATTGCATCGCGACCTCGAAATATAACAATGACTGCGCTACTAGCTGTATTGTCAAGGGCATCTGAGATTTCCGTTTGAATTATCAGTCGGGAAGATTTGGATCCGATAATGCAGCTCTTCGCTCCTACAAATCCCTGAATATGTTGAAAAAGTTGTAAAGTTGTTAAATCGGGTCGAAGAGTTCGAAAAGCTGTCGTATGAGGCGGTTTGGCAATCAACAAGACAAGATAATTCTCCAAGATTTCAAACAGGCCTCGTCCATTTGTTGAGGGTATGTATCGCCAATCTCGAATCCAGATTGGGTTGTTTCTCAATCGTGGATCAGGAGGAGGAGCTATTGCGAGATGACCGGATGCAGTCCAGCAGTTTGCAGAAATCTTGAGTGAGAAATGTGAGTCAGCGTCGATGATGCCAACTAGGAGTCCTCGCACAAACCTAACTTGAAGACGTGGAGCGTCATTAGCGGGAGGAATTCGAAAGGCGTATGCGCTATATTTTGAGCTCCAGCGGTCTTCGCACGAAGGGTTCCTCTGTGAAAGTCTCCCATATGCAAGAAACTCTCGAAATACAACGTACACAAAGGACCACCAGCTTTGAACAGAAGTGACCTATGAGTACTAACTTTCGTTACCGTATCCTCCTCCGGTGGAGGATGCGGTGTTGGGGGGTGATGAGTTAGGGTAAACGTGATAAGGCAGTCCACCGGCAGTGTCAACGCGGCTTGAAGCAGTTTTGTCTGCTACTGTAGTAGACAGCGCGTCGATTTTAGTACATGGAGCTGCAGTTACCAAGCCCGGACGGGGATCTTCCTCGCAGACATCGTTCATATCTTTCAAGGTATTCTCACAGATTGGTGATAGCATACAGTCGCTCGACCAAGACGATCCTCCAAACTGTTTCTTGAAGTCATAACACTTCTGATTTGAGAAAGCCTTGAGCGGCGTTGTGTACAATACGCGCAAACGTTTACGAAGCGCGAGTTAGACGGCCGTTCAACGACAATCGTCTTCCCAGCTCCCGTTGGTGCAGGAATATCCGCAAAATATAGAAAACGTACCATTTCTCTTTTCGATAGATCCTGTCTCGACCCGCGCAACGCAATTTCATTGCAAAAGACTTCGTTCTTGTAGATTCCGAGCGTGATCGCGTGTACGCCACAACGGGTTACATTAACTGGGGCGACCGCTTACATGTGGTCGACCTTGGCAAAGTGTCACAGATTCGCCGGGTGCGTCTGCCCGAGTTGGGCCGCCTGCTAAATTATTTTGAATGCCCGTGTCCCCGCGTCGTAGAGCGAGGATGAGTTCGGTTATCGCATCTTGCGCCGCAGCGGCGGACAACAGAGGCAAAAGCCTGCGAAGCCCGCCGCTGACGCAGGAGTGGATGCAAGACGCGCAACTTACCCAACACCCGCATCTCCAATAAGCAAGACCCTGAAGAGATAGTTTGCACGCAAGGCAACGGGAAAAGTCGACGAGGGGTCGGGGGGCAAGAAAAACGGCGAGCGGGAGAGCGCGGGGTAAAAAGGGAAAAGCAGTGTCATCAAACGGTGGAACAATGTAGACTCGGGGGCGACGAAGAGAGGCGATGTGTTACAGCGGTTGCGGGCAGCTGCAGCTCCGCTCGCCGCCTCGGCAAAGCAGCGGCGACGGCACCGGAACGCGCCCCGTGCCGCTGCGGGCGTTGCAGCCACACGGAAGGCGCCGCCACGTCTCGTTCACCGCTTGGTTGTACAGCCACCCCGCCTTGAACTGGTACAGGATATCGCCTGTGCGGAACACGGTCAAGTCCTCTGTGAGAAGAAGAATAAAAATGGAGAGCAAGGTCTGTGTTAGTTGCTCTCCTGTGTATCTCCGAAGCAAGGACAGGGAGAAGAAGAACCGTACACGTACGGCAGTTGGACTCCTGCCCGATGAGATAGTTGCCCAGGATCTCAAACGTCACGTCAAAATTCACAGAGTGCTCCTCATCGGCCACCCAATTGATGCACTGCGCTGCGTCTGTGCACCGCTGCCAGGAGATCAGCGCAGAGTCGTTGAAGTCGTATTTCAGTCCCTTCAGGTTGACTAGAATACTAAATCAGACAAGATACGCAAAAAGGCACATTGCTCGTTAGCTTGTCAACGTACACACACACGCGCGGGGGGGATGCACAAGGTCGTGCATATTTGGGAAGGAGGGCAGTGTGGGTCCGGGCGGGTGCGCGCGGCATTGCTGCCGTTGGCAGACGGACACACGCGGCCGCAATATGTGTAATATTCTAAACGCTTGAGCGTCAGCCGCTCTCGAGGAGTTGGTTCTGATTCCAAAGATCTTTTATTGTTCTACTGTTATGCTATGACTTCGGAGTGGTCACGGTCTCTGTTTCCGGAATGCCGTTCGGACGTTCCTACTCAATTTAATCACTTGCGCAGGATCCGGTGTGACATGCGGCGAGGTTTGCCCGCAGGTTGCTTTATGGATTTGATTTCCTCATCGCCCAAATCTTCATCATGAGATGGAAACCTGTGAAGCGCGATGGTACGCTTTCGTTTTGCCATCACTTTCTTGTGACGGACACGATTGGATGCCTTACCACGAGCGACTGGAACGTCATCAGTTTCATCTTCACCGCTTTCCGGACTCTTGCGACTATCCGTTTCATTGGCATTATGAGGATCACTTTGCACACTGGTTTGCGTTTTGTGCACCTGAGAAATGTCTCCATCGTCATTCAGAATGTCTCCAATTTCTGCAATCGTAATGGACGAGGCCTCTGCCATGTCATCGTCGCTTGCAAATGCGTTTTCAAACTGACTTGTCGTAATCTCGTAATCACCGTCTTCGCTGGCCAAGTAGCCATCAAAATAACTGCAAAGCGATGGGCCCTCTTTAGAATTTTTCAACGCCTCGGACATAAGATCAGCATCTCCTCGCCCATCTTCACTCATTTCACTGTTCGTACGCTTTCTGTTCCCCCCTCCCTCGCTGGCACGAGCTCCATTGGAAAATTTCCCTGCATGATTGATCCCGGTACGGCGTGCAATTTGCCCTTTTCCCTGCTTTGCTCTGCCCCAGCTCTGCGCTGCGCACGGATTCTCATGGCCGTTGGAGAAGTTCCAACAGTACCATTAGTTCTTCTTTCGTCGGTTCGCTTCTCGTTTCTTCTCGTGGCGATCTTGTTTTTGATGATCTCCTCCGAAATCCAGTTGCCCTCCGTCAGCAATAGAATTTCAAATCGTTTCACTAGTTCATCCTTCATGCGCTTTTTCTCTCGAGCGAACTTGTAGACCTCCGTTGTTGCTTTTAGTTTGCGTAAAGACCGTTTTCCTAGTTGTTTGGCAAAGATGCCTTCCGAAATGATTTCCTCAGCTGCAGATGCAAACTTATGGGAGAATGCAATCGGACTGCAGCCAAGCTCTGGAACTTTTTCATCATCAGTGGAGTTTTTGTTATGATTCTGAATTAGCTCATTCAGGACAGGGCCTGGCTGAACCGTGCAGTTCTTATCCGATCCCAATATACCGCGATAGGGATGCTTGAACAGGTTGGGAATAATTCGTGGCATGTTGTCTCCGTGCGTACCAAGTGATACAGGTATTTGTGCCAGGTGCCTCCAACCTGCTCTAAAGATGATACCATCATGGGGTTGGAGAATCCGTCCGCGCTACCAAGACGGTTACTTCATTTCGCTTCGGATTCGGGTTCCGGCTGAAGATGCTTTCGCTTCGGACTCCGTTTTCGTATCGCCAAACAGAGGAAAGACGGAGCATTTACAGCACCCTTCTGGGCGGCTCAATTCTAAACGCTTTTCAGAAAGGCAAAATTCGTTGAATTTTACCAATCACAACGATATTTTCTTGCCCGATCTGAGGCCAGGACGAGCTTGAAAACACAAAAAGGATCAATTATAAAACGATCGCGAAGCACTTCCAACGCATGCGTGCCAAACGCATCAACAACCCGCCGTCTGTGGGGACTCCGGAAATTCCCCGACGCTCTGCCATCCCCGGTTTCTCTTCCTCTTTTCAATGAAGCGTAGACGATCTTTTGCGTATATCTGCTCTGATCGTTCTGATTGCCCCTGTCCCCGGGGGCACTACGTCCAAAGAAGCACGGCATTCGCACACTGGCGCTCTGCGAAAGCCAGAAATCTCCACGAGCTGATCCCACCTCCCTGAACGATACCAATTGATGATCTCGAGAGCCCAAAGAGCTCTGGATCAAACGAAACACAGAGTTTTTCGGGGAGCTTCGCAATTCACAATGAAGTTAATGCCCTTGAGCGCATGACCGGAGATGGTGCAAGTTTCGGTGAAACATCAGCACCCTTGATAGACGAGAGTTCCCTGGATGACAGTGCCGAAGCGTCCCCTTCCCTTGCCGGTGGTAGTAAAGACGCCTTCGAAAACAACTCATGGGCTTTAAGGCGTGCTTCGCGGAACAGCGAAATAATTACCTCAGACGCAGATGAAAATGCTCCCAATGAGGACGACGCGTGTCCGCCTATAGACACGGATAGCACTGTGCATTCCGATGATATCAATGACGAGTATGCAGCCCCGTCCATCCCTATGGCGGTGCTTCCTACAAGGTCAGGTTCGGATAATACGGTAAATGTTACGACAGAATCTGAGAATACAGTAAGCTGTAGTTCAAGTTCACTCGATGACATTCAAGACAACAGCAGATTCATGCTCTTCATGCGCAATCACGCCAGGCTTGTCGGTTACAAGTGCGACATGGTGGTGTCACCGAAGCTCTCATGACAGATCTACTGAAAGATGAACAATGTGAACAGTACATCTCATGGCGGGGTGTGAAAGGAGCATTGTTGACACACTATGGGCTTCGTTTTCAGGACTATCTTTGCTGCCCTTCTGGGCATGGGGCTCTAAAGCAGCGCGATAACGGCAGTTTCGCCCCATGCTCTACTGCAAGGTGTGCGGCGCGACCAAATCGATTCACGTACATTTTCTTATGGGATCGTCTCAAAGTTGGGCTCCAGGATAAAGTCTTAGGACCTGTGCTGCTACAAGGATATGAAGAAAGGGTTAGGGAAGCGTATGGGGAGGGGGAAAAGTCTTCCGAGACTTTTACTCTGGAGGACTATTTGAGGAATTTGCCCAGAAGATGGGAGGTTTAAACGGCGTCGTAAACCGGATTTTTCTCTCGGTCTCCACAGACGGAGTGCAAGCTTTCAAGTCATCCCAGCACAGCTACTGGCCAATTGTCATGCAAGTTTTAAACCTACCTCCCTCGCGCAGATCCAAGCTTGCCAGTATTCTCCCTGTTGTAATTGTGCCTGGTCCGAATGCTCCAACCGATGTGGTCTCGTTCATGGAGCCGCTATTTCAGGAACTAGAGGAGCTTCATGAGGGGCGACGTGTGAGGCTCTGGAACGGAAAAACAGAAAAGATCGCAGTCGACCTTTTTTCACGGAGGGGGACTTACAAGCTATGGACACGCTGACAAACTTGGTCGGTGCGAACGGTTATTGCCCGTGTAGATACTGTACAATATTCGGGAGATATTCTCCCCGGCATAGGCATCACTACTTTCCTGACGAATATACGGAGGCAAGTAGCACTACTGGTCGGGAAAGGACCGTTCTAAAAAGGCTTTATAATGCGCGATCACTCCCTCTCCGCGACGAAGCAGGTTTCATGGAAGCCCTGAACACGATAAAGAAGGCCGAGGCCGACGGAAGGAAGAAAGATGCTCAGGATCTTTCGAAACGCGCAGGAGTACAGTCGGGAGATCTTACAGGAGTTGTCAGGCGAATGGCTTTCATGAGGGCATTCCGCAGCTTCCCGATAGATATCATGCACCTCCTCTATCAGAATGTTGCCAAAAACATTGTGGGAATATGGCTGGGCGAGGTGTCTGAGCTCGGGGAGTTCGCTGTACTAAAAGAAAAAGAAACATTGCCCCTCGTGAACGAGTCGTTATCAAATGCTGGTGTGGGTATAAGCTCCATTGTTTGGAGACCACGAGCACTTGATAAGAAGGGGCAGTGGAAGGCATCCGAATGGAAATTCTTTGTTCATTGTACAAGTTTAGCTGTTTTGCAGGACGTCATTCCAGACAGTATGTTAAAGGTTGGTGGAGCTTCGTTCAGCTCTGTGAGCTTGTCAATCGCTGGGAGCTTTTCCAGGAGGATGTAAGGCGGATCGGAAGACTCTCGGTATCCTTTTTCGAGCATTTTATGAAGGATTACTATAAAAAAGACCCCTCCAAACTACACATATGCAAATATGTGTACCATTTATTGCTTCACCTAGAAGATTGCATCAGGGATTGTGGTCCGGTCTCACTGGTATCGCAATGGGCAATAGAGGGATACATTGGGGACCTGAACCGAAGGTGCAAAGCAACACACCTAGTTGCAGAATCTATTACAGAAAACGTTAAGTTTCAAGCTTACGTTGGTATGTATAGTCTGCGAGAAGGCATACACATACCGAGGCTCGACCCGGAGCAAGATGTTCATGAAGTTTCCGCCGCATTGAACAGCGATAGTACTCTCGAGAAATATGAAGGTTTTTCTTTCCGGCATCCCAAACGGGTGCTAGGAATAAATGAGGCTTCGAAAGCTTTAAAATGCAATTTAGGTCCGACCTAAATTGCACCGACTCGGTCCCTTGTTGAGTGCTACATACGGGAATTCGAAATGACGGCAAATGCTGCATCAGAAGCCGTCAATGAAAACAACTCTGTCGTCCTGTGGAATAGGGTTTTGGATGAGAAAGCAGCTAATCATGCGTCTATAATGTACAAATCTTTAGATATGTATGAAAATGATGAAGCACGCAGATCATGTTACGTTGCGGGGAGCTTCGAAGGGAGTGGAGGTTTCATACACGTATATTACCGGCGCGACTCTGTTTTCTTGAGCACAAGCTAAACGGCGTTGTCTACATGTTCGCACTGCGTGACTGGGCTCAGAATGGACTAAAGCAATCCGGTTGTGGACAGGTGTGCGTGAAAGGGGGCATGGAACGCGCAGGTATTTTTACCGGGAAGAGAATCGACAGCGTGGATTATATATCGCACCAAATATCAGTAATGGAAACAAAGAAACGTATTTCCGGTAGAATAGCAAAACGAACCTATTTCTTGGACGACATGCGCCAATTAAGGGATTCTCAAACCAGGCGTGCATTGAAAGCCAGCGCATCAAAAGCGAAAGAGCTTCCCAAGTTCCGAATACGGGGTCTGTCGTAAATCAAGCCGAGGAACAGGACCTCGAACGGGTAGACGTACTCCGCGGCGACGCCGAACGGGACGGCGTGCACGTGGTGCACGGCGTGGAAGTGTGTGTGTACAGGAACGGGGAATGCAGGGCGCGGTGGCCCCAGTAGAGGGCCCAGTCTTCTACGATGAATAAGAACGCGAGCTGTAGCAGGAGGGTAGGGAGGGACAAGAGGGCGGAGGGGGGCGTTGCGCAGCCGAGGAAGGAGAAGAGCGGGTGCGAGAGAAGGATGATCGAGAGGACCCGCAGGAAGTGGCTGAGGAGGACGCGGGAGGGGCAGCGCGCGATCGCGGACCGCCTCGCCGGCTTGGAGGGCTGGAGCTTGTACCGCGTGAAAGACGGCACCCGGTCCAGCACCATGAACGGCTGGTACGTGCCCAGTAAAACAGTCGCTTCCGCCGCAAAGTCTCTAGAGATGCCTGTTTACAAGCTGGGTTACCCGGAGCCTTTGTTGAGAGTACAGTATGACCCTTCCTACTTTATCCGCGGCTTAGTTTTCGATAAAAAATCTGGGAACATCATTAACCTGGATAGACACAAGTACGTCAAGCGTGCCATGCACGGGTTTGGCATTCTGTCCAAGGAGGATCGCGCTTCCATGTACGACTCCCTCTCCACGTCTGGTGACGGCTTTGGCGAGCCGCGTTTCACCGTCCTGGACGCCATGTTGCTGTGCCAGACGCCTATATGATTAGCAGTGTCGTGGCGTACAAGGATTCCAACCCGGGGCGAAATTAAGCAGTCTTACTCCCAGATTTACAAAGACGAACGCACAAGCGTTGACATGTGCCATCGGGATGGCTCTAATAAGGACCGTGTAGAGGAAACCCCGGGTATGGCAAATATGGTTCTATCACACATATATATTGACCGGCCATTAAATACTGTAGAGTCCGCCACCTGGCAGACATCACACTTTTCTTACATGGCCAGTATTACTGTGACAACAATGTATCAGCCATGTAGCAAATGGGTGTTACCGATCTGCAACGTGGTAACGAACACTTGTTGGCCAGTGAAGTGTAGCGCGGCCACATATTGGCAAATTTTAAGTAAAATATCTGCATGCATTTTTGCTAGGGCAGAGCCCAAGACGTTGTATATTTTTTGACGTCATGAGGCATACGAGGCCATCGAACACCTTGGGCGTGACCTTATCGGTGAGGCCGTTCCGTCGTGGTCTTCGACTTCGGCGTTGGCCCCTCTTGCGTTTACTTCGGCTCGAGTCGGGGGACGTTCGCGTCTCAGTGACGCCCGTCCCGGTGCTGGAGTCCGTACGAGGCGGACACTTCGCCGGCGACCTTGGGCTCACGGGGGTCAGGAGGTCGACCGACTTTTGTCGGTCGTCGATAACCGCGTCTCGCTTGTTGCGCGTCACTGGGACGTCGGGTGTCCCGGTGATGCCTTCTTCCAACATCGGGCCTACGTGGGCCTCGGTGTTGGGTTGCTCCTGCAATGTCGGCATTGCTGGAGTCCCCGTGCTCGAATCCGATAGCGGGGGATGTATTATCGGACAATACCCGCCGTGTCCTTGGTGAGCACGCGGAGACCGGTCTCGTTCATAGGGAAAAGACTGCTCATGCGACCGCGTGTACGTAACCGTCTTTACCCTTTTTTCGAACTACTGGTGCTATCGGAGCTACCCCCTAGCTATCGGTGGCCAGGTCTCCTTCGGGTCCGTGGCCGCGTGGGTCGGGACGATCGACCCACGGCGGCCGGGCGTCATCGGCGAAGTACTCGGGTACTTACTGACCTTGAGCTGCGGCGTCCGGGCGTCGCAAGATCTGTAGGACAGACAGAACCGGTTCTCCTTCTTGTCCCTTCGCGGGTAGGGGATACGAACCCTCTACCCAATCTTGCAGGTACATTATCGCGTTCTGTACCTGTTGGGGTAACACAGAACGGTCTCGGTCCCCTCTCCCTCCTTGGCGGGGGCACCTTGTGTCGGCCTGGCGGTAGTCGGGCCGATCCCGACGATCGAGTTCGGTACGACGAATACCCGCCTCCACGGGGAGCGAAGCGAGCGCCCCCACCCGACCGATTCGGGTAACCTTGAAGCGAGGGACGACCTTCGCCGACCGCTTGCCGGAGGAGATTGCGCGCCCCGGGGCGCGTCTCCATCTGGTAGCGGTAGTTCCTGTACGCGGTGAACATCCGTTGTTACGGCGATAGGAACGGGCAGGCGTACATGGCGTGCCCGTACGTACGGCATAACCAGCACACGTACGCGCTGCCGTCCGTTGAGGCGAAGGTCGCCGCGTGACGCGCCTCCTCATCGGTGAGGAGGGGCACGCGAGGGGCTTCACCTCCGGTATCTCGGTTTGAGATGTCGAGCTCAGCGACCCGGGGGTCCGTACCCCTGGGCGCTCTTGGAGTGGCCGCAAATGCCACCGCGTACCTCGACGTCGTTCCGGTCGACATTGGTGAGGGGGGTCGACCCCCTACGGGCCCTGATCCTTGCATAATGAGGACAGGGTCGGCCTGCCACTTATCCTCCCGGACATGGAGGGTAGAGGCGGGCGAACTTGTTGCAGCGGACTTCGTAGTCCTGCCAGCCCTCCCTGCCGGTTTCCAATCCGGCAGAGGTAAACTGTGTCGAGCGCGGTAAGTGGTTCCTTCCGCCGTTGCGATACGGCGGATGGTCGGAAGATCGGTCTTCTGGCGGCTCGGCAGCCGCTGCACTGTATCGGAGACTGCGGCACGGGTCGCAGGTGCCAGTCCCCGCACAAAGTAGTGCGCGAGGGACTGTTCGGAGAACACCGCCGTGCATCGGAACGCCGCCGTTTGGAGCCGGTCCGCGAACGTGTTCTACGTTTCGTGAGATTGTTGTCACGCCGTAGGGACAGCTTCGTACGCTTCACCTAGCACGTCGTCGGTTAGGTAGCGTTTCAAGAATTGATTCACGAGCCCCGGCCAACTCACGTCGTCGTGGAGTTGGCCGGCGCGGAGGCCACACATCGTATAACTCGTATAAAGGCGCTCCGCGTCGCGCTCTAAGAGTGCGCGAAGACTCTCACCGCAACACCCTCGGTCAGGTGTTGCGAGTTGAAGGAAATCCGAATATCCTTCAAGAACGGTAGGAGCTGGATCGGGTCCGTACCGTCAAAGCTCCTCATCGTGGGACGGATCCCACGGCAGCGTTGGACGTACTTCGCGATCCGTCCCGCGTCACCCGAGGTAACGAGCCTCGAGGGGTTATCCAAGCTGTACACACGATAGTTAGCGATTGCGCTGAACTCTTGAATCATCGTATCCACCGGCTCGAGCCCGGGTTCAGCGGGACCCAGCGTGCCGAAGGAGGTAACGTGTAGAGTACGAACGTCTACCGGACCTGGATGCTCGGCGTAGTTCGCCAGCCGGTAGCCGCCCCAGCGGGGATCGACGGAGAACATCGGTTCTCCGGATCCGCGGGCGGCTCCTCCACGGTGGGGGTCGTCGCGATACGGCACCCGTCCGGTCTACCACCTGCTTCCGGGGGCAGGGGGCAGAGCTTGGGTTTCGGACGCCGCGTTGGCGTCCATCGGGGATCGTCTCTCCTCTGCGCCGCGACTGGGGTAGACCCCAGTCGGGCGCCCGTCTTGTGGCGCGGCTGCGCCCGGAGGTACGGCATCACCGGGCCCTCTCAAGGGGGCATCGGGTATCCTTTCGGCCATGGTACGTTCCATGTCACGGGCACGCCGACGTGTGGCGTTGAGCTCGGCGGAGAGATGCACGAACGCACCCAACTGTTCCGCGGATGGGGAGGTTCAATCCTGAGATCGCCTAGCAGGGGTCGACCTCTCGGGGCGACCTTGCCCAGACTGTTCGGGCGATGCGAAACGGGAATCTTCGACGAGCACTAACCGCAAGTGTAGCTCGTCGATTAGCGCTCGGAGATTCTCGAGGGACTGCGTTACTCTATCGGACCTCCCTTCACGTAGGGAGCGGAGTTCGGCCATACGTCGCGTGTATACGGCATCCGATACATCGACACGAAGGGAAGTGCGTACTTACTCGATGTATTAGGCTATGCGATCAAACATCGCCGCCGCCTGTTCTTCGGAGGACCCGGGCGACGGTTGGCGGTCTCGAGTACCAGCGTCGCCGTCGCCCGACGGGGCGGATGGGGACTGCATAGCGGCCGGACTCGGATCCGCCGCTTCGGAGCGGATCGAGGGCTCCTAGTCTTGGCTCATCTCGACGCGATCGGACGCGGAGGGAAACGGAAGTCTTCTCGTAGTTCGAACTCCGGGGTCTTCTAGGTCGGGAGACCACTGTAGCATAAACACCACCAGACGACCGAGGGTGTATGCGCAGCCCGACATAGAACCGTTCGAACGGGAAGACGGGTGAAGCACCAGCTAACGAGGCAGGGAAGCGGGCCCTGGTAGCGGTATGGTAGAGCGGGACGGTCGGGGACGGGCGTGCGCGCGGGCCGATCTACGCCTCGACGCCCCGGAGCAGGGCTGGGTAACGTACCAGCGCTGACGGGCGGAGGCCGATCTTGGCTCGCTCGCGCACGCGTGTGTCCCCTACGCGCTCCCTTCCTCCTAACGCGCGCGAAGGCGAGGGCGCGTCGTTAGAATATGCTGGGTGGACTGACCTTGGCGGTCGGATGAGGACAAGTCCGTGCTTGTCCCCCTCCTGCCGCCGTCGGATCGCTCCCTATTTAATATACAAAACAATCTATCATAGCACTACAGTACCGAGGTAATGTAGTGTGCTACTGTGTGCAGGTCGGCCTGCACTGTAATACTGTCAGCTATGTCGAGGCTGACAGTACACGTATTACTCGTGGTGCGTGCGCGCTTCGTTCGCGCGTGGTACACGTGTGCACGTGTATGCGTGTGTCCCTTGTCCCCGTGGTGTACACGTGGACACGCGCGATTGTACTGTAGAGCGTCGAGCTCTACAGTATGGGGTCCCGTTGTTGATGTAATCTAACTAAAAAGTCCCAGGGGCGGGGTTATGCTACAGTAGGCTGATTATCTGAGCGGAATGGTCGAGATTGGCGGCGCGTGCGGCAAAGGCAGCGTCAGTGGGGCGGGAGAGAGTTCGTACTAGAATTATCGTCAGTAGGCTGTTGCATGTTTGAGAAGCGGAGGATGGTACGAAATGTGTTTGATGGTCGACGTAGTCGGTTTCCCGGCTGGAGCTTGTTTTTGGTTGGAAACAAGCAACTAATTCGGAGGCAAGAGTAGCGCTGATGAGTCGGAGTCGGAGCCTTATAAGGACTGTCCATGTAGATATTCATTTGGGTTATGTGGGTCCTTACAGACGCGTGTTGGGTTTCAACCAAGTCTTTTCAAATGGTTCATGACGGTCACGAAATCCAAATCCAGAGTCGTGAGGTACTTTTCACGTTACTACGTGTGACAGCTACCGATGAAAGGGCCATGGAGCCCCGGTTGCCAATTCATTGACCATATTTCTAAGAATACTCATATTCACTAACATAGGATTCAGATAGCGAGGGTTCAAAGTAGTACATTAAAAGGCAGGTACGCAACTGCTTCAATAATTTGAATTAAATAATGCTTTCTAATCTAAATAGATGTAGACAATCCAGTTTGGTTGAGGAGTGGAGTTCGAAAGAGAAATTTGACAAAAGAGATACATTTAACTCGTAAAATGAATTGTTTGTCTGTACGGAATGACTCTGATACTCTTGCAGTGCATGCAATAGGACATTCGAAAGTTAAGCGCTCCTATTTTCGCTACTTGACGCCTCCGGGTTAAAACATAGGCGGCAACCTTCCATGTCCGCTTCCTGATTGCCGTCTGCCTATAGGAGTGGTCCCTCAGACGACCTAGATTCATGGTTGTGTGCAGTACGTGTTCTACTTCTCAGTCCCCTTCTCACTGCCTCAATGTGGGACGCATAAGAAGTTATGATAAATATGCGAATGGATTGCGTATTCGGGGAAAATTGCCTTTATTTGGAAAGCAAATTTGCTCTCCAAAGTGTGGCAGGGTCAAAGTGGGACGACGACAGACGACATGCCCTGCACGATTCATCTGTAATGGGAGAGGCCCAGAAAAGCTGACGCTGTCGTGTGCTGGCGGGTCCTCAACAACTCGCCTTCGTGATCCTGCCTGCGCTGTTCTTGCGCTCTTGGCCATTGCGAGATTGGCAAGTCGTCGCCAACTATGTCGTCGAGAGGCGACACCGCAGACTGTGCTTTCAGAAGATTGTCAGAGTCAATGTTTTCTTTGTTCGCGGTACCATCTACTACATTACACTCCTGAATGTGAACACAGTCGGGTACGGCTGCTTTTGGGGAATTCCGCCCCTCCAAACGAGCACGAACGGACTGAAAGAGTCGCATTCAGGAGAATACGTCCCAATAATGGCCCTGGGTACCAGAGCCTGTGACCCAGAGCCATACAACTTTGGTCCCAACTACCAGGGCTCATGGCTCCGTAAAATCCTGGTTGACAATTGATTTTTCTGATATTCGCCTCAAACGGCACTCCCATTGGTCCCGGTGGTGGACCTTGTTGGATCCTGCAAGCAAGGCCTCAATGAAGGAATATTTCCATCCACCCTCGATCGGAGCTGTAATGCGATCCGGCATCTTTGAAAAGGTTGATGAATGCTTCTGAAGTTTCAAAGGTTCCCAAAGTGCTGCCGAAAGTTTGAGCAACTTTTTCTGCGAAACTCAGAAACATTCTGGAGACGTGCACCCTCGCATTAAAACGTTTGCGGAAATTTTAGGCGAAACTATAAACGTCCGTGCAAGTTTTGGAAAGACGTGGTCACAAGCATAACTGGACTTACAGTGACAGGTATTTCCCGTAGCGATTCCATCATGCTTCGTCCACTGTTGGCAGTGGCGCACCAATGATATTTAAACGATTAAAAATGCGCTACAACACGGCATACCAGGCGAGCTGAGTCATGGACCCAACACCAGGGGCAAAAATGAGACGGGGCCAGGGCCAGACGTCTCGGAGCGGATGACCGCGCAGGACCTATTCTCCTGATCGCGACTCTGAAAATTGCCAACCGTCAGGAGGGCCGCTGCGCTTCCTGTCGCGAGAAACTTTCTATTAGATTTCTTAGGTGTGAGGATTTTTGGCAGGCATATTTTCTTTGTTAGAATGTTTCCCAACACATACTCATTATTGAGAGCGACTGAAACCTCTGCTAAAGCATGAAGAGCAGAAAACTGACCGTGTGTAAGAGATTGAATATTTTCATCAAGCGAGTAGATGTAACTCGTCGCGAAACGTTGCTGTTGTTAGTGTTCTGCAACATCCCTGACCGCCTCCCATAGGATCCTGTTGGTGCTCTGCTACCTTTTCGAGGGCTGCTGTCATCCAAAAATGACATGAAACGAAAATCCATTGGCCACAGTCCGGCTTCGCCAAACGAGGCTCTGGCTATATCCGGGGTTAGAGCCTTATGAACAGCGACAGCCAGCTTGGTTTTCACAGCTGTTTTTGCCCATTAGAAATGGCTCATGTTGAGCAATAGATCTCTTGTCCTACGTGTTTCTTGTTGGAAAGCTTTGTTAGTCTTCCTTTCACGTGGTTGTAGCCATTGGGTCGTGTTTGCCGGGAGCTTAACTGCCACAATATTAAGTCTTTTGCGAGTTTCTGTCCACTCCACTCTCTAACGGGAGCTATGTGCATCCACAATAAGCAAAATGTGTTCGTCCTGTGGTACTGTCTTACGTACATGCGAATTAATGTGACCAACAACATTGTTGATAATTTCCCTGTTCATAGACCCTGCTTTTGTGCCGCATAATGCTGTCTCCGGTGGGCACTAATTGCCGTAACAAATCAAATGCAAAGTTCCATCCGCATGTTGGAAGTCATTTGGGATAAGACGATCAAGCCAAGCAGCCATTTTTCGCTTTCCGCTCGCAACAAGAAAAAGTGGCGCAATGTTGCCACATGCTGCAATGGCAATTCCTGCCGTTACATGCTTCCCAGAATCTCTGACTGATCGACGTGCACCTCCGTGGATGTGAGAGACAGACGCGTGGCACCGGTTTTTTTTCCATACTCACAAAGAATGGCCGCTTCGTCCCAATTCCATATTTACGTGGATCGGAAAGCAAACCAGGGTACTGTTTACCGATATCATTCAGTACCGTCTTGAGCGTTAATAAATGAGCCCTGTTTTGAGCTGACAGGCGAGCAGATGTTACATTTTAAGCCACTCGATGTGCTAACTGTCTGTTTCGTGCGCGGAAAGAGCGTATCGCCTCTGGAGAGGGAAACCCGTTTGCAAATCCTCGACGTCCATCTGCTGCCGCCTGAGTCATGACGGCAGTTAATCCAACCTTGTCTACGGCAAACCCCTCTCGAGCAGCAACCAAAAGGCGTTCTACAATCAGCGACTCCTCCGCTGAATGGAGTACATTTCGTCTTCCCCGCGGAAATCGTTCAGAATCTATGAGCCGTGCCAGTGTTGCATGGTCAGATGTATTATGACTTTGACTGATTCGAAATACAGTGCTTCAAGATACGCCAGATATTGCTGCTACCTTCCGAATTGAATGGCCTTCTTGCAAAAGTTGTAAGGCCTTATCCCTTCTTGTGCGTTCCGCCATTCTCTCTTCTTGTCGCCGTCGGTGCGCCTGTGTTTGTGCACGCATTGACGGAGGCATTGGAAACGGACGGGAGAAGACCCTGGTGATTGAGGGGCGCAAAGAAGCGTTCTTACTTAGAATGAAGTCGGTGGGCTGATTGCAGTTGGCACAATCATATGCGAGAAACAATTCGGCGCGGCGACAGTAATTTTTGTGTCCCAATTTGAGCCATGTCCCAATTCTAGCCAGTGAGAAGGGTACTGTACAGGGAGGACGCCTATTAGAGCATCTCCACCAGGCGCTCCAAATCGCTTTCCATTTCAAAATATGAAAATTGGTGCAGAGATTTCCTCCGCCGGCAGGTGTCATTCCAATCCAATGCCCGATTGGGAAATGGAACACCTCAAAATCGCTCCAAATTCTTTCGATTTAGAGCAATCTGCAGGAGCTCCATTTCCATATCTCATTTGCTCTGTGTCCCTTTGCGGCCTGTTTTCCGCACTGTAGCTTTTTGCGCGCTTTCTGCTTGTCGCGAACTGCCGTAAAAGCGCGAGCAAACGTGGTTGAACGTTGTAGAAGTGCGCCCAATGCGCTCGTGATGTCACAGATCCCGGTGTATGAAAGACCTGCCTGTATCCCCAGCGACTCAACGCGTTCCACAGCACATCAAGCATTGCGGCAACAACCAGACAGCAAGAACGGACAGCCTGCTAAAGCGCACAATGGGGACCGGCAACGGTTAGAGTGCAGAGGAGAGCTTGATCGCATGCAAAGCGTACGTGCGTACGTCGGAGGCCTCCGTGAAGGGAAACGGGCAGAAGTGGGAGGTTTTTAGCGCTGCTGTCTATGATAAGTACGAGCAGAGGATAAAGGCATTTCACAGCGATTGGCTTGAGGAGGAGAACCTACGCTCTGCTGTTGCTGTGAGTGCACGATTCAAGAAAGTGCGAAAGGAGGGTCTCAAGTTTGATGGTATCGTACACGCCATCAAGAGGTTCGAGCCCACGGGAGAGCCCACAGCGGAGGACATCATCAACGCTGCCACGGCAGTTTAAAACAAGGTCGCGGAGGCTAAGGACATGTATAACTACTTGCTCCGCGACAACACGAGCCGCTGGGAGCCTGGGAAAGCCTTCCCATTCATCAAGGAGCTGTTGTATCTGAGAACCACGGAGCTGTGGCGGAAGGCGATGGAATCTCGCTCGAAGGGCGGCTGTCGAAGCCCCGCAGCTCTCACTAGTGCCACTGCTCAGGCCGCGGCGTCCAATGCAAACCCAGTATATGAGAACGCTGGAAATGATGCGGAAGACGACGCCGCGAGTGCTGCGCAGGCTTCAAGCCTACTGGACGATGGCCAAGACACGGACGCTAACGCAAAGCGTCCTACCGGGAACAAACGGGCGATTGCAAGTACAGAGCAGAAGAAGTCGCTGGAACGCGGCGCCAAAGTCATTGAAAGTATGGCGGACGCAGCTCGCAAAAGGCTCAAGCTTCTCGGCGAGATGGGGAAGACTGAGAATAAGAAAGTAGACGTACTCAAGGAGAAGGCGGCTGCGCTGAAGATAGAGGCTCACATGAAGCTATTATCGGCATCACTCGCCGATGCTGATCCCGACATGCAAACATATCTGCGTGCAATGCGCAGGCAGGTTTTATCGCCTATGAATACCGCTGAAGTGAACAACCCGCAGTACTCGAACGAACCTCGTGCTTTGGAAGAGCCGCTCTCCAGTGGTGACGGATCCTCCCCGCGCGTAGTTCCGTGTCCGGCTCCATGGTGGAGTCGAGCAGCCTTGAGTAGCTTCCTGGGTATGCTGAACACTACTGGTGCACGCGATGGAATGACCACCAAGTGGGCAGTACCCGAAGTATTGAGTGCCAGTAGCACATTAACCGTAAGTGCGGCATACCAAATCAATGCTCACAACGGAATCCTTGAGCACAACAATCTGTACCTGAGTTGCCCCTGATCATAGCACAATACGATAGCTTTTCAATGTTTTTCATCATGCTAGTAGTTTGCGTGAGTATCGAACGTCGGCATTCGAGCGAAATCATTACGGTAAATGGAGTTATAGTACGAGATCAGCCTGCTTGATACGAAGATACTATTTTAACGTTTCATTGAAATTGAAGACTCTCCCAAGTTTAATGCTCCATTGCATACGTCTCATTGTTGCCCTTTCGATTCCAAATTTAACCGATTAGAGCGCTGCAAAAACGCGCATGCTCGTTTGCGCACTACAGGTTTCCGCTTGTGGCCGCCATTTGGTGCAGCCGAAGCTGCACGTTTTCAGTCTGAACGGGAGTTAATTGCAGATTTGTAAGATCGTTTGCTTCATTGTAGTGTCGGCTCAATCCTCTTCCGCCGTCGTTTGTGTAGTCGTACCAACGAGTTTTCACAATCATACTATGTAGAATCACAGGCGTCAGGACTATGTTCTACATGTCTCCAGACGACCATAGTTCCGAAGGCATGGCAGTAATTCTAAACTACCGGAAAAGGATGCCGAACACGCACTCGACACGCTTTCTCACACCCTCTTGCGCCTTGCAGAAAAGCATTTCCTTCTCGAGGACAGCTTCGTTCATTGTCTTGCAAATGATCTTCCAATTGGGATATATACCATCAGCGAGATAATAACACCACTTGAACTCCTCGTCTTCAATTTCGTCGGAAGGTGCAGCAGTTGGAAATGCTCCATTCAGAACATTTCCGAAATGCTCGCTCAGGTCTAAAATGTTGAGATCGTTGAGCACTCCGGGAAATACAAACTGAAAATGCCAGATCCACAAGTCTAGGTCACATATAGCTTCCGCACGGAGCACTGGAAACCCGTCCTTTCCAATAAGACTCCCTTGCATGGCCTTGGGGGCGTTTTCCACCGCCTCCCAGCGCAATCTACAGCTCATATGCAACAGGGAAACCCAACAGCTTGAAACGTCTTTTCGATGCAGACTATGTAATCAGATGTCGGCTGGTGCATATATTCTCTTGAAAAGATATCCACAACAGTAGCAAAGAACATCTTCAAAAATTCAATGCAGTAGTTTCAGAGACGTCAAACAAATCGTCGCACAGGTCTGCTGGAATACTATACGACAGCTGGAGAAGAGCAGTGACGACCTTGATCAATGGCGCAATACCGAGCTTCCCGACAGCATTGGGCTTCAAACCTTGCCGAAAATACGGTTCGTGCTGCGTGACACTCTCCAGCAGGCGCAAGAATACACTTGGAGGCATGCGGAACCGTTTATCAAAGATCCCTTCTGATTGCGTTGATACTTGCTGGTTGGAGCCAGGCCTAGGCTCGTCAGCTGGCCAGAAATACTGGAGCATGTATCTGCGATGTGCATCCGCAAAGTTTCTCTCAACGTTGCCGCTCTTGCCTGGGACTGAGCATCCTTGCTTTACGGTCTCTACCAACTCGGAGACAGCTCGCATTTCCCACCAAAACGTGACCGAGTAGTGCTCAGGGTCTTCTCCGTCGTTGAGCTGTGCGACAACTCCTTGTTGCGCCTCCTCCTCGTCCGCTGATGATAGGTCGGGCGAGCCTGATGAGCTCTCCGCGTTGGTTGCAAAGTGGAAGTCCATGCCAGGGAGCTGTCGCACGACCAGCTTGCAAGTTGATGAGGTGGAATGAGTTTTGGCGTCAGACGCCGACGCTTCTACGGGTGGAGAATTCACTTTTCATTCCAATCCAATTCCCATCATCAAATCTCAATGCAGGTAGCTTACAGCAAATTGACAAGTAGCGCAATGAAAATCTGCCACGTGGGCTTGGATAATGGAATTGGGAGCGCCTGGTGGAGATGCTCTTAGTGCCGCTATTACTTATGCCACCCTCCTCTCCCACTACTGTAATGCCGGTCTGACGCACGAACACGAAAAAATGCCACGTGTCATACGGGTCCGGGTGTTATGCTGCTTTTGCTGTTATGCTGTTTTTGAGACGGTTCAGGGTGTGACGAACAAAACTACAACGCAATCAAGTGATGAAGATGAGAGCGCAGAGGACGCCAGGGAGAGAAGGACTGTACTCTCTGTCGTTGGGATCGCGGAATTGTTTGGAGAGCTGGAAGTTTTGGCGACTGAATGCCAAGTTTCAGACGCTCTATCGTATCTGAGGTCGGCAAAGCGCGCGTTTCTCATGGCAACACACGACAGAGAACCAACGCGGAGCAGGCAGACGTTAATTACCGGGTGCATGAAAATAGATGTGACGACGTCACCTACTAATGCCATCTCCCGATAGTGCTTGATTTTGGGGTCTCGCACGGGGCGGCACTAATGGGTAGGGTCCCCTGTACGACTTTCCAGCCTTTTATGTTAATGCTCACAACTGTGCCGGATAGTCGTTTTGCATAATGCACATCTTAGACAAAGGGCAAATTTTCTCTGACATCTCGTTGGGATTAGGCACGTAGAATGGCAACCGTATGGGATATTATCCTAAACGAAAATTTGCTTTTCAGGAAAGCACTTTTCTGGAATTGGAAATCTAAAAAATCGTAAATTCCTTTTCTGAAAAGCTGGTTGCGTAAACCCTCAAGTCTTAATTATTGAGGATTACTTTTGTGTTGCGGGGGGACAGACTGGAAGCCCCAACAAGGTGCAGCAGGGTGATCCAGCAAGGACCTCTCTACATTCTTGTTTCTGGCTTATGTCAGCGGTTTGAGGCAAGCAACTGCATGGAGTGATGTCACTAGCGTGAAGACATGTGAACCAGTGATGCAGATGCACCGCATCACGGCACATCACGACAATCAACTCTGGAACTGCGAGCATTACAGTCACACAACTTCGACGCCCTGTGCCTTAATATTGAGTACTGTAAGCTCATTTTAGCCATACATTTGGTTGCGTTGTCAACAACTACCCTTGATGTTGAGGAGCATCACCACAGTAAAACCTGGCGAGTCCGCAACCGAAGCTGCCGCGGTATCTCACACTGCCCGTCGCCGCTGCAGCTCGACAATACCCTTCGTTCCCACCAGCTTCCGCAATGATCGACGAGTTTTGCATCTTCGAGAGCGGCGGCACAGTTCTGTGGCGACGCAGCTTTGTCGCCCTCAAGGGGGATCCCCTCGCTATTCTTGTCCGCTCCGTTCTTCTCGAAGATCGTCTCTCACTGCCAGAGCTCTCATTTGACTGCTACACACTTCGCTGGGTCCTGGACAATGAAAGGGGTCTCTTCTTCGTCGTCATCTTCCAACGCCTTCTTCCTCCCGCTTACGCCGATGATCTCCTACATATGGTCCGCAAGGAGTTCACAAAGCGATACATCCGTCCCGCAGACAACCCCTCCGCCAAGGGTAACACCCCTTTCGTGGTCGACTGCGACCCCGATTTCGACCAGTTTGCGCCCCATTTCGAGCGCATTCTTGCCTCTGCGGAGAAGAAGAGCATGACCGCAGGCGCCACCTCCAGGAATGCAGAAGGAAAGAAGAGAAAGCCTGTCAAGCCACCAGCACCTGACATTACATCCCCTGATCCTAATCGTGAAGCAGAGCAAGACCCCGAAACATTGGATACAGGCTTGTCCACCCTGTCAGCAGAGGATGTTGTGAAGAAGAACAGAGAGGCTTTCATACGAAAGCACGTCTCAAGAAAGTCGAAGGCTGCCATGGGCGCAATGAAGATGAAGCCGAAACCCTCTGCGATCGATTCTGCGACAACCCCAACTCGCAGCGTCGGGGGAAAAGTTATGCGGCCGAGCAACAAGGCAACACAGGATGCTGGGCCTACGCTTGATTACAGCACAGGAAAACCGCAAGAGGATGGCGCAATTGCAGACGATGAAGTCGCACGGTTTAGAGATCAATTCATGAACGCGGCGCCTAATTCTGCATATGACATCATCGAGGATTCAGACGACGATGAGTTCGATGAGGAGGATGGTGATGGGGTGAACGAGAGCAGTGCTCCTCTTGGTGGTGTGCTGAACTATTTCAAGGGGCTCGCGGGGATGCGAAACCTAACGAAAGCAGACTTGCAACCGGTTATGGAAAACTTCAAGGACGTACTTATTGCTAAGAACGTAGCGCAGAACATTGCAGAAAAGTTGATTGAATCAGTACTCAACAGTTTGGAGGGGAAAAAGATGGAATCCATGACCTCAGTCACTACAACAGTGCGAAGCGCACTGGACGAGGCACTAACAAGAATTTTAACATCAAGACAAAGTACAGACATCGTCGCAGAGATCGCTGCCAAACAAGGTACGGGTCGTCCATATGTTATTACATATTGTGGCGTTAACGGCGTCGGTAAGAGCACTTCGTTGGCAAAGACATGCTACTACCTGCTCAACCATGGTTACAAGGTAATGATTGCGGCTTGCGATACATTTCGAGCGGGTGCGGTTGAGCAACTTCGTACTCACGTCCGGTGCCTCGGGGAAGGAGTAGAGTTGTTCGATAGGGGTTACGGAAAGGATGCTGCTGCCGTTGCGAACGATGCGATTCGGAAGGCGAAGGAGCTCGGATATGACGTGGTGCTTGTGGATACGGCAGGGCGGATGCAAGACAATGAACCGCTTATGCGTGCACTGGCAAAACTTGTGGAGGTGAACAGACCAGACCGGGTGCTGTTTGTGGGGGAAGCACTAGTGGGCAACGACGCAGTAGACCAACTGAGCAAGTTTAATCAGGCACTAGCAGACCACCAAAACGCAGCAGCGCCACGGTTGATTGACGGAATCGTGCTCACAAAGTTTGACACGATCGATGACAAGGTCGGGGCAGCCGTTTCCATGGTGTACGCGACAGGACAGCCAATTGTGTTTGTGGGAGTCGGACAGACCTACATGGACTTGCGCAAAATCAACACGCGGTCCCTCGTCAAAGCGCTGCTGAAGTAGAAAGGATGACGTTGAAGTCATTAGACCGGTCCTTTTTTTTGTCCCGTTCCTTTTCACATGGTATGTACAAAGTAAATAAAAAAATCGGAAACCCCCTACTCTACGAATCGACAATAATCCATGAGGCGAGCCTACCAGTGCCCTTGCAAGCCTTGCACTCAATTTCTCCGTTTTGACAGACGAGGCAGTGCGACTGTCCCTCAATAGAGCAGAGAAGTCTGTCCCCAAGCATGAGAACACCGGTGGCGTGGCACCACGGGCATTCCACAGCACGTTTGCCCCGGCAAGTGGGGCATATCTCCGGTTGTCTACTGGCGTCACCGTCGAAGCGCCAGGCCATTTCCCTGCCCTTTTTCGAGGTTTCTATGCGAGCGCGATGACGGCGTGTTGGTGGGGAGGGCGGTGGTGGTTGGGACCCCTCGGATGTTTCGTCCGAAGGCGGAGGAGAAGACGACATATGATGGCGGCGTCCAAATACTATACCTTCGCGAGGACGGGGAGACAGCCACAGTGGTGGTTGAGGAAGGAAAGCCATAGTTCAGGGGGCGTGGGGCGATGAGGCAAACGATATCGGGAGAGGGGGGATGTTCAACATGCCCTGGATATACCATATATGAGGCGCTTTTTCAATATCGCGAACGTCGGAATTGTTGTGGAAGGACAAACAAGGAACAGCAGGGCCCCACAAAGAACCGATTTGATACAGTCTGTGTGATTTGCTGTCGCAGCCAATGGCGAGGAGGACTGCGAAATTGCAAGATGTGGGTCCTCCTGCAGTGCTCGCAATAGGTCCAGTATCAGTATGTCTCAGTCACGTCAACAAGGCCCAGTCACGTCAACAAGGCCCGACAGCTACTCTTTCTCATCAGGGCCTCCTTTAAGACAGCATGGACGGGCATGTTTGGACATGTATGGACGTCAGCGTGCACCTGATTGGTCCATTTAATACTTTTCTTAACAGTATGATGGCGCACACAAAGTTAATATAATGGAATCTGTCGCTACCAACGTGCCATACGAGAGCACACCATTGGCTGTCGCCTGCCGCATAAGTGCGATTAAATTCAATCTTGATCCAATTTAGCATACATTAAAATTCAATTTAATCATTTTATTGACGTCCCTGAATGCCAGTACACGGGGATCGCGATATAGTGTCTCCCTCTGTCAGTGGGCCGAAAACGGCACTATATCGAACCAGGCACTATAAGATAATGAGATTTGCGGCTTTTTTGCAGCCACTTCCTTGCATCACTGCTCAGAAAGACCGTTCGCTTCCCTATCGATAGCCCGGTATGATGCACCCCTTGAGCCAATTTACGGATCACGGCGCGCTGACACAATACATTAAATTATTGGACATGTAATATTTTGAAAATCGCAAACATATACATCCAAACATGGCTGTCCATGCTGTCTTAAAGGAGGCCCTCATGGAACATGGCAAGGCTTACGCGTGGGATCTGATTTACATTGGTCAAGATTTTTTTTGCAAAATTTGTCCATCTCACCCGTTTTCGTGGGTTCAATTGGGCGAGTCACACCTGTCAAATATACGTTTTTTTTTTCTGAATCGGCCTCCTTTGTGGTTTCTCACTGATATAAATCACCACAACTGTAGCATGTCAAGTCGCGATGGACACTTGCTGACTTGACGCAGTCACATCCTTCGAGCATAACTGACAGAGCACTTGTAGCATTTCTTTATTTTTACTGCACATACAGTACAAGCGCTGAGTGAAAATTAACTTCTCTGAAAATTAGCCAGCAAAACCAACTCTACCCCAGTAAAGAAATTTGTAACTCTAACTTGGGGCACACTGTAGCAACTCTTGTTTTCAACGGTATATATGGTGGCCGGGGGGGCTCTAGCTCTGAGATGCGCGCCACTTGAGACTCACAGCAATGTGTAAATAATAGAAAGTTCGGCAGTAATTTAGGGTACATGCAGTCCTCATTTTATTTCGAAGAGACATAGAGATACAAGCAATTTCACCCTGTATCCACCTACTCTCGAGAAGGCAGGCCAGGCCCACCGGTGCAGATATGTCTTCCAACGTGTGTGCTCTAAAAGTTGGCCACGCCTGTGTTGTTTCTTATTATTGGCCAGGGATAACCTTACCCATTTTTCCCTCATTATTCACATCACTCCTAGTCTTGGGCCGCATCGCGCGGCATCTTACGCAGGCAGGAAGCAAGTGCGAAGTTAAAAAAAAGAAAAGTTCTGTAGCTTCGGTAATGAGCCAGTTCGCTGAATGCATACATCGCGATGCACCCTTGCTGCCTACCGGAGCCTCCTGTGCGGTGACAGCGATACGGTCCCGGGCAGAGAGATTGTTGCTGGTGGAAGTGGCACTCTGTGAAAGTGTTGTAGCATCAATATTGGGAGAAGAGAATGATCTCTTCAGTGTGTGTAACAATGAATCGTTCAGATTCTGCAAAGGGTTAGTGCGCGTACGGGCGGTTTTGAGGGCGTTACGACGCCGGGGAATTGAGGGCAGGCTCCTGCCGGGCGAGGGTCTTCTCGCGTAAGTTGGTTGAGTTTATTCTGTGAGTCGTTCGTCTGTGTGTTCTCTCCTCTTCGGTGCTGGAGGAGGTTGTGATACTAAAAAGCTGAAGCGAAAGGCAGAGACAGTTTCTCTGTTCGGGATCTGGCGGAGGCACTGTACTGTTGATCGGGATCCTGGGAGAAGCGATCAGGATCAGGCTGGCTCTCCGAGGGGTGTTACTGTAGTCTTCTTGTCGCCGACTGACATGATCGGCGGCGTCCGAGATCCCTGTTTCATCAGAAAGGCATGTCATGGACCCCCTGGGCCATGCGTGCCACGCAGCCTGGCGCGGCGCACAAAAATTGGAGTCCTGGTGACCAGATTTGCCAAAAAGTGGAATTCGCCGTGTTCGATGGCAGGTTGGAGTGCTCCCAGCGGGATTTGAACCCGCGATCTCCAGATTCAAAGTCTGGCGTGATAACCACTACACCATGGGAGCCGTCAGAGATAGCTAGCAGGGTTTTCAGATGGGTAACTATTCAAGAAAACTAGTTTTCATTGGTCAATTTTGGCCGAATTTGATTAAATTTACCCCCCCGGCCCATTCTTTCTCCATTTTCGCCAAAAGTTGACAGAATAAAGCACAGGGCCTCCTGTTTTTGCCCACGGGCCAGCGGGGCAGGGAGAGTGGAGGGGTTCGTTAGAGTGTGAGTTGGTTGGGTAGACGGAGAGCGAGGAAGGTACGAACGGGTACAGCAAGAAGAAGAAGCAAAAGGCGTTCTGCCGAGAGATGCCGACAAGATTGCCGTTTCAATGGTTTGGGGATGGTGCTGGCGTTGGCGTGAAAAGCAGGCCGCGTCGGGAGGGAGCGGTGGGTGTGGGGCACCAAGCGCCGTTGACGTTGCTTTCTTTACCCGATGATTTGCTCTTGCTGTTATTTCGTCATTTGTTGTCAACGCCTTGTCCTACCTTGCCGTTGTCCGCCCGGGCGCTGGAATCGTCTGCGAGTGCGTTTGCTTTGGCTGGAGCATGTTCGCGGTTGAGAATGTTATTTCGATTGTGTGTGCCCAGTCTTGCGATTGATTGGCATACGCCTGTGTATCCGCATGTGTTAGCGTCGACGTTTGCGCCGGCATTGAGGGCGTTGCAGGTGCACGGCCATCCGAGGGCGGACGTATTGTTGAGGGAGCTTGCGGCCCATCCGGGGCCATTGAAGTTGAAGTCGATTGCCCTAGCGCATTGTCCGGCTCCGGCGAATCCGATCCAGGCCTTATTGCAGGCTGCGCCGCCCTTGAGCGAGTTGCATCTGGCGTTTGTGCATTGTGACGATTTGAATGCATTGTTGATGACCGTGGCACCGTCGTTAAGTCGTTTGAGTCGGTTGACATTGCACGGGGTGTCGCAGTTGACGCACCAGGCGCTACTGGCTGTGTGCCTGAGTGCAGGACAAAATTTGACACATTTTGCGTTGCGGTATGTAAGGCATCCGTCGATCAATGATGCGTCGTTGGTGGCGATTGAAGAGCTCTGCCCGTCGATAAAGACGCTGTTTTTGGAAGATATTCGGCACGTCACGCCAAAAGGGACGAGAAGTTTTGTTGGAGCATATGCGCAGCAGCTGGAGCGTTTGAGGTTGTATGCATGCCGGTTGACACCGGAGCGGTTGGAGATGTTGGTACAAAAAGCGTGCAGTTTGCGGCTTTTGGGAGTAGAGGAACCGGGTTGGTCCAGGGCGATGGCGCCGATGGCTGTGGATGCGCTGGTTGCGGCTGGCGATGCATTGACGGATTTGCATTTGCGAAATGTGGCGGGGCTAGTCGATGAGCACGTTGGTCGGGTGATAAAATCGATGCCGCTTTTGGAGCGGGTGACGATTCGACGACAGGAGTGCTTGACTGACGTGTCATTGTTTCATATTGCGAGATTGGGGCGTGGACTCAAGGCGCTGGATTTGAGAGGGTGTTTTGTGACAGATGATGGGCTGATGGCGATTGGGGCGCGGTGTACGGGGCTAGAGGAGGTGGCGCTCGGGGGCGACGGGCAGGATTTGTCGGAAGAAGGGGCAAGACGACTGGGGAGTGACGCGGTTTCAAATGCAGGGATGGGGTCGCTGCTGAGGGGCTGCGGCAAGACTCTGACGCATTTCACGTGGGAGAGCCCGCGGTGTCGGATGCGGGGCTCAACTAGGACCGGTGTGGGGGTTGCTGTAGGAGTTGCAAACTTGTCAGCCAAAGTTCTGGCCCGGACGCTGGCTGCGAATTGTCCGAATTTGCTGCGGGTTGAGGTGAACGGACTGAGACCCAGGGAACGCGTGGAACGGGGAAGATGCGACCTGGCGTTTATGGAGCTTGAGGAGGACGTGAAGAAGGTGGACGTGTTTATCGATTACGAGCACCTCTCCTTCGAGGGCAACCTGAGGCACGCCGTTTTGGACGAGCGGTACAAGTTCAATTAGCAAGTGCTTCCGGGGTGGAACAGAGAGAGGGAAAAAACTAATAGATATACAGATACTGTATTGTAGTGGCACAAAAAATCAAGCAGGCAGAACTGTTGATGCGTTTCGCGAGCGGCGTCTCGATCAGGTGGGATGATCGGGGGGGTGCTGCAAGCCCTGGTCCGGGATGACGTGCACACGAGCGGGGAGTGTAGCGGCGGGAGTATCTGCCATGTCGACAAGCTGGGTCTCCGCGAGGCGGAGCCTATCGGACTGTTCGTACATGCGGAGCCTGCCCAGGCGGCCTCGGATGGTGGTGAGCTTCGTCTTGGTGCGGGCGAGCACACGGCGCGTGTCCTCCATGCGGGCCGAGGTGTGCGGGTCGAGCTTGACCGACTCGAGCAGGGCGGTGGTGGCGGCCATCTCCGCGTCCAGCGCGCGCATCTCGGCCGCCAGCGCGTCCTGCGAGTGGGTGACGGCGTCTATGGCCGGATGCATCTCTGCGGCCACGATGCTCGTCGCCGTCGCCATCACGCGCTCCAGCGCGGCCGCGACGGGCGCTGGGGGCGCGGGCTCGGGTGAATTCATGGGGAGGCAGGGGCGAGCGGGGGGCAAGCGGGGGCGAGCGCGCGGCGCGGTGAGGGATTGGATCCTGTCCCTTTTCTTCGGGCACAAAATTGCGGGCGTTTTTATATGGGCTCGGAGGGTCGGCTAACAGAGCTAGCCCCGCCCCCTGTACGGCGGCACGGACTGATCCGGGATCCACAGGCCGTCGGGGGGCTTGCCCGTGGCGTAGAAGACGTCGATGGGGATGCCGCCGCGGGGGTACCAGTACGCGCCGATGCGGAGCCAGGTGGGGTGGACGGCGTCGACGATTCTCTTTGCGATGGAGACGGTGCAGGCCTCGTGGAAGTCGCCGTGGTTGCGGAAGCTGGTCAGGAAGAGCTTGAGGCTCTTGGACTCGAGCAGCGAGGCGGCGGGGACGTAGTCGATGACGAGGTGGGCGAAGTCCGGCTGCGACGTGACCGGGCACAGCGACGTGAACTCTGGGCAGATGAAGCGGGCCACGTACGGCGTGTCCGGGTGGGCGTTCGGGACGGGCTCGAGCGTGGCTGCCGCGGGGGAGGGTGCCACGGCCGTTTGCGCGCCCAAGGCGGATAGGTTGAGCGTCAACGCGGTGGGGGAAGGCGGGACCGGGCCCGTGGTCAGGCGGCGGAACGCGGGCGTCGCGCGCCGCAGCAGGGACATGGCTGCGCGGAGGGGGGAGGGAGGTTCATCTGCGGCAGCATGGACGGACGGTCGGCTCGAGAGAGATCAAGGAGGGTGGGGAGGTTTGTTTGCTGACAGTAGTGGTGTAAGGGGACGGGAGGTT
>NW_005179145.1:29760-33660 GCF_000350225.1 Chondrus crispus
TTCCCCCCATTTTCTATTCGCGCAATCCCCCCCCCCCCTTCCCCCCCTTCCCACCTTCCCCCCCCCCCCCCCCCCGCGCATCCCTCCCCTTCCTTGCGCTATGGACACCGTCACCGCTAAGATGGAGGCCTTCCAGATCAACAAGTCTGCCGCTGAGGAGGACTATTCAGTCAAGCCGCGTCTGGACTACCGCACCGTCGCCGCCGTCAACGGCCCGCTCGTGGTCCTGGACAACGTCAAGTTTCCCCGCTACGCAGAGATTGTCAACCTCACCTTGGGCGACGGCACCAAGCGTCGCGGCCAGGTCCTCGAGGTCAACGGCGACAAGGCCGTCGTCCAGGTCTTTGAGGGCACCACGGGAATTGACAACCGCAACACCCATGTCGAGTTTTCGGGCGACATCATGAGGACACCCGTGTCCAGGGATATGCTCGGCCGCGTCTTCAACGGTTCTGGAAAGCCCATTGACGGCGGCCCCCCGGTTATCCCGGAGGCTTATCGCGACATCGCCGGTTCCAGTATCAACCCTCAGTCTCGTACCTATCCCGAGGAGATGATTCAGACCGGAATCTCTACCATCGACGTCATGAACTCTATCGCTCGTGGCCAAAAGATCCCTCTCTTCTCAGCTGCCGGTCTCCCGCATAACGAAGTTGCCGCCCAAATTTGCCGTCAGGCCGGCCTGGTCAACCAAGGCAAGGATGCCGACGCCGAGGACTCCGAGGGCAGCGAGTTTGCTATCGTCTTTGCCGCCATGGGTGTCAACATGGAGGCCGCCCGCTTCTTCCGTCAGGACTTCGAGGAGAATGGCGCCATGGGCAAGGTCACCCTCTTCCTCAACCTCGCCAACGACCCTACCATCGAGCGTATCGTCACCCCGCGTCTGGCCCTCACCACTGCGGAGTATCTCGCATACGAGTGCGGCATGCATGTGTTGGTTATTTTGACCGACATGTCGTCCTACGCCGACGCCCTTCGTGAGGTGTCCGCCGCGCGCGAGGAAGTGCCCGGCCGTCGCGGATACCCGGGGTACATGTACACGGATTTGGCCACCATTTATGAGCGCGCCGGACGTGTCGAGGGGCGCCCAGGGTCCATTACCCAGCTTCCCATTTTGACCATGCCCAACGATGATATCACCCATCCCATTCCTGATCTTACGGGTTACATTACTGAGGGTCAGATCTATCTCGATCGTCAGCTCCACAATCGTCAGATCTTCCCTCCCATCAACGTCCTCCCTTCCCTATCACGATTGATGAAATCCGCTATCGGTGAGGGTATGACAAGAAAAGACCATGGTGACGTTTCCAATCAGCTTTACGCTGGGTATGCCATTGGCAAGGACGTCATTGCCATGAAGTCAGTCGTCGGTGAGGAAGCGCTATCTGCCGAAGATTTGTTGTATCTCGAATTCCACGACAAGTTTGAGAAAAAGTTTGTATCCCAGGGACCGTACGAGACCAGGGACATCTTCACCTCCCTCGACCTGGCTTGGTCCCTGCTACGCACCTTCCCTCAGACCATGCTCAAACGTATTCCAGGCAAGGTTCTCAAGGAGTACTACCATCGCCGCGGCGCAGAAACCGAAGAGGCTCCCGCTAGCACTGCTTAAGCGCCCGAGATATTAACGAAGACTTTTTGACTAATGCTTTAAATGACTAGTAGTTTCCGCCAAGCCTGGGTTGCAGAGCAGTGCGCTTCGAACCGCACCATCAATTGTGTGTTTTTTTTTATCGACTATGACACCCTGATGAGACTGTCTTCCTTCTCACTCTTTTATCCCCCAACAGCATGATAAAAGTGATCATTGATGCGTTTCTGCTGCCTGTTAGCGACTGTTACTAGCTATTTATTCACATTCAAAACATGCCGCTAATCGAATTCTCAAATTCTTACGTATTCTAACAGTGGGAGTCGCCATCTTTGTGTAGTTTGTCTATTGTCTTTGTATTCGCTTAAAGATGCCCACGAGATGATCCGCTGCTCGGACGAAATCATACCTGCGTCTTTCCAATCCACTTGCAGAAGCTTGGATTCAGACGGCGCGCGAATCTCAAGACTAATACCGCGCGTTGCTAGTGTTTGTAGCCCATGCTCTGCGTTGGCGAATACGGTCGGCGGTCGAGCGATTACCAGAAATTGTTTCTCGAGCAAACGTTGCTGCTGGCTCGTTCTTCCAGGCACTGAGGTTCGACTTGCGCTGTCGGAAGCGCTCATCCAAGTCTTCGCGTTCGCGATTGGCATCGAGGACATGTTTTTGCGCTCGCACCCGACGTTGGTCTTCCAAGCGCAAGGCGTCTTCCTTCATCTCCTTGAGAAGGCGCCTCTTCTCTTCGGCCCTGTCTCGCAGGACCGGCGAAAGTGGTGGTCTCCTGGCACCCTCAGACTTTGGGCGACGATCACGGACGGGAGAGCGGCACCCTGCATTGTCATGTTTGCTATTGACAAGCTCGCTTCGATTGCGCGGCGTGAACTCTTTGGTGACGGCGACACCGGTGCCGGACTTTGGAATGTGAAGGCCGTATTTCAGACCTTCCGAAATAGCTGCTGAATCGCGACGAGGGGATGAAGAGCGATAGCGGTCGGTTTTTGTTTGAGAATGCTCGCCACGTTCATCGCTGCAAGAACGCGGGTCGGTGGAGAACAGCTTCGCCTCTTTTTTGTCGTCGTTCGGTTGCACATCGACTTCGACAAACTTTGTTTCATACTGCTGAGCTCTGAGACGCTTGCGCATTTCCTTTTCCTCCTTCTTTAGTCGGCGAGCTTCGCGAATTTGGCGGCGTTCCTCTTTGCGAACCTTCTTTGCGGCAAGTTCTGCGGGGGTGTACTTGTTGGTGGGCGCGTTATGCGCTGGGATCAAAGGTTCCTGCCTCGGAGCAGTGCGGGATCGAGTCTTCGAGAGGAGCTGCTCTGCCAAGGCCATTTCCTTGGCGACTTGCGTCATGGGGTCTGCCCTTATCTTGGCCTCCGCGTCGCGCAGGAAGGCTCTTTCGGCCTCTTCTTTCTTCTTCGCTTCGTCGTCCAAGTCGACCTCTTTCTTGCCGAGCAAGACGTCGTCGCGGTCTTTGTCTAGGCGCCTCTTTTTCAAATCGGGGCGCTCCACATCCTTGTCTGCGGGGTCGTGCTCGTACATCCAATTGAGGCGGCGGCGCTTGAGGACTTCGGCGGGGTCGAGACGGCCAGACTCTATCTCGAGACGTTGGATTTCCTCGAGTTTGCGCTCCTCCTCAAGCTGCTTTTGTAGCTCAGCGACGCGCGCTTTTTCCTTCGCGGCAGCTTGCTCGGCGAGCCATACCTTTTCGTTGTTGCGGATGGTCGACGTGTGCCACGACTTCTTGTTGAGAAACTGGAGCGCGCTCATGTTGAGACAGGGTGCGGTAGAGAGAGGAGAGCGAGGGGAGAGATATGAAAGGCAAAGAGGAATTCGGTATGGAAAGAAACAATGGCAGGAGGGGGAGGACTACGCAACGCTGCAAACAAGGCGGCTTTCGATGCAGATTGAGTCTGACTGGGCAAGTTCGTAAGGTAACCTAAAACCAAATGCAACAAGACGAGGCTGTAGCATGCGTTGGCCAGAAGCAGTGCGAGTAGAGGAAATTGGGCGGCGACGATAAACGGGGGAACAATATGGTGCGAGATGGTCAGGTAGCGGAGCGCGGAAAGCTGTGGCGAAGACGGTGACGGTGTGCGGGTGTGGCAACGAGTGACTAGGGGGGGGGGGGGGGGGGGGGGCATTACTTTCAGTTTTTCGCTTCGACACTCACTTAAAGCGTTGTGGGCTTAAACTTTCTGAAGCCAGCTCCCTGTGCAAGAGTACTGACAGCCGTATACGCACACTTTCACGCGAGGTGGTCACAGCGTACCACAAGCAGGCCTTCGACATAACCGAACAGAAGG